>NC_090614.1:477490-483898 GCF_004359215.1 Bremia lactucae
GACTATTTCGTGGATCTTTCCTTCCTTTAATTCGGCAAGGAACAGATCCCACGACATCTCCGGGAGATTTACTATCTCCTCGGCAGATTTAAAGACTTGCCGGAGCACCTCAACTGAGGATGCCTCCGCAATTTCGTCTTTGACGGCCTCGAACACCTCGTTCGAAGGCCCGTCCTCTTCATTAGAGACTGATCCAAAGGTCACTCGTTTAGACGTGCCTTTGATCGTCCTAATCTGTCGGGTACTCGTTCTTCGAGTCACCACGACCTTTTTCTGGGAAGCGGGTGCCGTTGCACTCCTGGCTAACGCACCCCTTCCAACCGCACCAGGCTCTTGGCACTGTGCCAGTTTATGCGACGCATGACTTCTTGTCAGCTCGCCGTCTACTGCCACAGGCTCTCGCATCTATGCAGGACATTCGGACGCATGACTACTTGTCATCGTCCTTTTCACTACCTCAGTCTCCACGAGCTGGGTGGGACTTAATGACGATTGACATCCCGTCAACGCACCCTCAACTGTGTTTGACACGACATCAGTTGCTACGCCTCTCGCAGAAGCACATCCTTTCTGGTGTCCTGCTTAGAGTTCGCAACTGTGCGTGTACGCCAGTCTATCCACGATTAGTACTTTGCCAACCATGGCATGCCTAGGATGCGGTCATACGGACTCTCCATTCCTAGCACTGTGAACTTCTCTTTATAATAGAAGTCACTAAAGCTGAAGGCGTGTTCTACCTGAACTCCTTCAGACTTAACGAGCGCGCCGTTCGCTAAACGAACGGTCGCTCTTCTCGCCTGCCATCCTGGCAAAGCGACTCAAACATCGCCGGTCTCTTTCTTAGAGCCGCGAGTTTTACAAAATTTTGTGGTGCATCCGAATCCACTTGGAGGGTCATCGCCTGGTCGTAGCCTCTCACATGAGCGCTATAGACCAGCAGGATTGAGGTCCGAAATTTCGAGACCCTCAGGGACTCTGCTGCCCGTTTGTTCTACAACTCTGAACTTAGGGGTAGCTTCCGAGTTCGCGTTAGTAGGGCATTCGCCCCTACTGCGCTCCTGCATTTCCCGACCCCTCAGTAGTCGATGCAGATCTCATGCGTCTCGTACGCTAATTCTTGCCATCGCCCTTTGGAAGGGAGTCCTCTTGCTGGGCGTCTTCGCCCCAGCAGGGACCCTGGCATAGCAGCGAGCCATCATATGGCCGCGCTTGCCACATTTAAAACGGACAACGTCTGCATTGCCCAACTACATGGGGTTGGCATCTGACCTCTCGGCCGACGGCTTATACCAAGCTGTCGCAGAGGCACTGTTGTAGGATTGCTCCTCAACCAAGGCAATTTGGATTGCCTCTTCCATCATCGAAGGCACCTTTCTGAAAAGGGCCTGTCGCGATGGGCCATACCGAAGTCCGTTCATAAACGTGGGCATCTTAATGTGCTCCGGAATCGGACCTATGGTAATGGATGCCGACAGCGAGCGCATCTCTTGCACATACTCTTGCAGAGATCGCTGCGCCTGTCGCGCTCCAAAGAAGCGCGCCTGAAGCAACACTTCGTTGTTCGGCGGCTGGTACATGGCGCGAATCTTTTCCTTAAAGATCGCCCATGAAGGGAACGCTTTTCTGTCCGCCATAAGCGCCGAGTAAGCCCACTCTGAGGCCTTACCGCGCAGATGCGACATGGCGTACGACACCAATCGGCTGTCGTCTTCGATGAGCTGGGTGACACCGCATTGCTCCACGGCTTAAAGCCAGTGGACAATCGTGTGCGCCGCAGTTCCATCGAATTTGGGCGGGTCCATCCAAATGGGCCCCGGCTGATGCGGCTGGGCAGAGAGCATCTCAACAGTCCTGTTAAGAGCCTCGCTCCGAGCCTGCTCATGCCTCAGCTCATCCTGAGTCTGAGTGACAGACTCCGCCGCCGCATGTCTCTGTGCCTCGGACGCGGCTCTCCGCCGTCCGAGCACGAATGCCTCAAACTGCTCCAACTGAGCAACATGTTGCTCAGAAGGACTGCCCAGGAGCCTGGCCAGGGCTTGTTCACCACGTCCTTGCGCAATATGCCCTGCCATGTTCGGAGAGGTGGGGGCAAGTGAGCGTAATCGATGTTGAGGCTCATCTTCACGTACACACAGAGATGCGGGTCGTGCGAAGGGTTTCAAGTGCTACCAAGTGTAGGCGGGCACGTCGTAATGCGGCCACGCTCCTACTTAGACACACACCCTCGCACAGCAAGGAAGCGATTTAACCTGCTTTTCTTGAGTGCAGTGAAGTAGTTGTGGCGGGCGCGTTAGCGACCTCATCCAACACACCAAGTACTTTGATTAAGAGTCGTCGCGGGAGCGGTTACCCGGCTCCTCGTAAGCACTAATTAAGTAGAGAGTATTTTCAGACTGCTTTATATTTAATCGTATTTAATATAAATACCTTTTTTATTAATTAAAGTGTCATCTCTATAGATAACACTTAATATGTATTGCGAGCGTATCTTTCTAGATACCTCGCGTAACGGATGGCGCTAACCGTCATCATGGATGGCGCTAACCGTCATCATGGATGACGCTAGGCGTCATCCCTCCTAATGTGAATGCACCCACGTGCATCACATACACAAGGGTTGGTCACAAATGTGCACCACACCCGGGTGTTGGGTCTAATTACTATAATTTAGTTATTGACCATCCCCTAAAGTACACCAAGTGTACTTAACGGGGACTGTGTAACATTAGAGCAACTTTAGCCCGTTACATGAGGCGTCCGATAATCTTGCAGCGTTTCCGGAAGCCAGGGCGTTAAACCAGTCGCAGAAGCAGCAGATTTCGGACTTTTCAAAAGGTGGAGCACTTCCTTGATTGATTTTGAGCACCATAATGCGATCAGATCCTGCTTTTCTAGCCATAGGACAGAAAAGTTTTTTGCACATAGTAGCCAAGTTGCAAGAGCATCATTCAGGCTTGCACCCGTAGAAGCAACGTCTCCTGGAGCAAGTTCTTAATAAACTCGTATCTATTTCAAGCACATCAATAAATGATCCAGCCTTAGTGGCTACACGTGAAGGCCAAAAGGATCAATGAATACCAAACGCGATCCGTCAGCATTTAAGTACATTAAAAGGACAAGGTAGAGGGCCACAAAAACGAAGATGCGGGGCCTGCGATCGAGAAGGTCACAACAAGCACACGTGTCGTCAAAACCAAAGTAAATACTAACGCTACGCCGGCTAATGCCTTCATTGCGGTAAATCTTATCGCCTTGCTACTGAGGTTATACAGGATTTGGTCTCACGAGAATTGTGATATTTATGCAGGTACCTCGAGATTATTTTCGCATAGCAAGCAGCTTCTTGCGTGGACAGCAAAGGCGGAATCTCGATTTGCACCCGCGTTGGATAATGAGTTGTAAGAAAATCTTCAATACCAGTAAAAATGCACCGTAGTAAGCACATTGCGTCATGAACACTGAGTCTTCTTGAAGAATTATTCTGATTTGGTAGCAGGCCACAAAATAGTAATATACGTACTAATTTCTGATAATTTCATTTATTTTTAAATAAATCCATGCCAAGACTGTATAGGCCGGGTATGTGGCGATATCGAATTATTTAGGGGGGTGAGCCGGGGGGGGGCAATATTACCAAATTTGGAAATATTGAAGCAATAAGACTAGTTCTATTGATTGGTTAATTTCAGTTACTAGCAGAGGGTGCTCCGTTACACCTGTAGCACTTCGAAGTCCGTTCAATGGCCCACGCACGTTCCATCCAACATGGACATGTTGGATTAAGAAGGAGGAAGATTTCAAGCCACTCAAGAGGGCTATCACGTAACGCGTAAAAGATTCACTCGCTTGAGTGACCTTGACTGGAGAGCGGTCGAGTGTATCAGGTCGGCCGTAGGCGGGTCAGCCGTTAGCGCCATGTTGTTCCTTTTGCAAAGAGACGAGCAACATGCAGGTATAGCCGAGTTCATACAACATGAAATCGACGGGCTTAGAAAAGTAGCTTTGCTTCACCTGCAAGGCTCTCATTACGCAGAATTCTAATAGGATGCGCAGCAGCTAGAAAAATTTAAACAGCAGCATTTACGTGCAGCTAGCGAGCTGACGCTTTCGCATCGAACCGAAACCTAAACGATCGAATTTTAAGCTTAAGGCAGTCTGAGGCGACATTTCTTAAGACAGCTCATCGAATTAGACGACGCCAGTGAAGCTCGCCTCATCAATTATGACGCGACGAAAGTGAACTTTGGCATTTCCAACTTAGCCGGACCCGCCAAATCTTGGGCTATAGGGCTTAAACTTCACAACTCATTGTTTCTTGGATCGTATGAGGTTTCTAAGACCCAGCTCAGGCAAACATTTGAGCCGCCACGTGCCGAATTCAGGGCTTGAGCCGAGCTCCTAAATTTGAAGCAGGGCAAGCGTGACCTTCACGCTTATGCTCAACATACACGATACGTAGTAAGTTGCATCGTGATTTTTCCAATAGATGCACAAAAATATTAAACTGCGTTTATTAAAGGTCTTTCAGACGGCTTTGTCAGGACTCACCTGTCCCGGCTTAAACTAGAGACGCTAGAATTAGCGTTTCTGCAGCGGAACAGGAGAACTTCAGCCTGAAACAGGCTTTGTTCACTCTGGAGCTTATCGTCTTCGAGACGACATATAAACGGTACACCTCTCGTATGTAGAGAGCGAGAAAGCTCGCTCATTAAATTACAAACAACTTAAAAAATGCAATCGTTGTCAAAAGACGGGCCACTACGCCTATGAGTGTAGTGCCGCACGTCCAGGCCTAGAAACACTGAGCGAATCCCGCTAGGGTGTGCGGTGGACGCGGATTCGACGCCGTTGCAAAATCGCAACGGTTAGGCGGGTTGTCAAGAAAAACAATCGGGGTTAGTAGGTGCGGAGTGCCCTACTGATCCGGCAACGTTAAAAAAATTTGCAGGCATCTTGACAAATTTGCTCCTCGTGCACAAACATTGTGTGTAGCGATGAGGTTAACCTCATCACCTTGAAAATTGCAGTGGCAAATAAATTACTTCTAATTTCCCAAGTCGAATGTGCGGCGTCGAACAAATTATTTTCTTACGCCAATCGCTAGAAGAACGCAGACTCAAATTCACTGAGCGCGATAATTTTATAACGAGGATGACAGTGTGCCTGGTATTAGACGCATCTGTAACAGTAAAGAAACATGTAGTTGGTATTCATTACACGTTAAAAGGCAAACAGTACGGTAATTGTTTATCGTATTTAATATGAATGACAAATTTAATGTCATCATTGGATTACCACGGCTCAGAAAGTACGAGCCATGCATAAATTGGCAGCATCAAGCTGTGACGATGTCTGTCTCTCGATCATCAGAGGGTCATCTGGTGAACGTCTTGGAGCGTCCACAAGCGTGTGGATGTCTGTCTCTCAATCAGCAGAGGGTCATCTGATGAACGTCTTGGACCGTCCACAAGCGTATGAATGTCCTTAAGTCAGTCATTGGCGGCAATAAATTCGCAACATGATCAAGATCATAATAAGGTCTAGATGACAGCGCATCAGCCAAGCATTCTGGTTTCCAGGCTTATCGTACCCCTCAAAGCTATATTCCGCAAAGTATGATAGCCACCGGGCCAACCTCTGCGAGTGGAAAGGCGACTGAGTCGCATTGCGTAAATACGCATGATCTATATCAATTACAAAAGACTTAAAGCCGAGTAGATGCACTCTAAAGTCGTTAAAAGCATACTTTATCGCAAGAAGGTCTTTGTCATGACCGATACTTGAGCGCAATAATGCGTTACTGTGTTTGTTATAGTGAACTACTGCCTATGCCAAAGTCAGATGTGTCACAAAAGATACTGTGAGACCGATCAGAATCGGGCAGAACCAAAATTATGACAAGTAGAAGGCTCGCTTTAATGCTTCAAAAATGTCGTTTCGGTGCTCGTCCAAAACCCAGTCCGCATCTTCTTAAAGATTGGATCATGGCCGATCCATAATAGCTTAGTTTTTGCTGTACCTTGTAAGTATTTGGCAAGGCCAAGCCACTAACGCAAGACCTTTCGGATCTTAGATCCGACCAATCTGCTTTGGCTATTACCGCGCAAGATCCGCTTCAGGGTCTCGCTTCTGAATGAAGTGCCCTAATAAGGAGAACTAATACGCACCAATGATGCATTTTGAAGCGCTGGCAAACAACATATTCGTTGACATACACTCGAGCACAGCTCGAAAATTGTAACGGGGTGTATCGTTACATGAAATTAACACTAAATAGTTGTTAATTAATATTATCTAAAACATAGATAATATTTGGAGGAAATTACTTTATATAGTAATTTCCTGAATTCTTATCCATAAATAGGTATAGACCATTATGTCTATTTATTCCGCAGACTAATCAGCTGT
>NC_090614.1:483998-487127 GCF_004359215.1 Bremia lactucae
ACCATTATGTCTATTTATTCCGCAGACTAATCAGCTGTAGAAGTAATCAAAGAGAGTTTCGAGATAAGATAGATAAGAATTCATTTACATGTTTAGTATTAGTTTATAGTTAAGACAACATTTACAAAGATAGATTAACAAGACACTTAACTATACTAATACGGTTTTCATTTTACACTCTTAAGCTAACTTGCCTTAAGAGAAGTTTTCCTCTATACGTACAGTGTACGTCACCTAACGAGAGGCACCACTCACATCTGAAGCAGTGTGAAGTGGACTTGTACTGAAACAGTACAAGTCGCAGTGCCCCGTTACCAAAATGGTCTATGTGATTGGTCACATTCAACCGACTCTGCTCCACACGGCTACGGTCAAAAACGTCATCAAAATATGTCGGTGCAAAATCTCTTTTTGGACGATACAGTTGTGTCATCAGGCGGTTAAAAGTATCCAGGGCATTGGAAAGCCCGTGGGGCATTAGTAGCCACTCCTGAGTCTTACCGCTTGAGAGCTTCATGAATGGCTGGTATTGTCTCCGTAGCTTACAAGTGCTCCTTCGAGCTACTGATATTCCGCTTCTGTTGTATGCGAAATATTACTAGCTCGCAGAAGCAGTTGATATAGCCAACGCCTGTTTGTCTCCACGGCATTAAGGTTCCAGAGATCCTAGACGCGCTGCTAATCGACATTTTTTCGCTTCGTGCAAGAGTTATGGTGTGAGGCGGAAATATTGCCTATTCGAGCCTTCCGCGGGTTGCGTAATGGGCACGGCGGGCGGGCGGAAGTGCCTCATGCTTTAGCACGTAAATACATCGACGGAAGTTTTCCTTTTTAATAGCTTTAAGTCCAACTTCCTTTTCCTCAGCAAGGCTGAAGGCTATTGGTTTTGGTCTACTAGACGAAACAGATTTGGTCGAACAGCTGGTATGGTACATATGCAGTCCCGAAGCGAGGTCTCTTAATTGCACTCAGCGTTCATCGCAATATCAGCCGCCTTAACCGTAGCATGGTGGATTCGAAAATCTTCTGTTCTAGCCACTCCTGTTCAAGGTCCTTATATAAGAAATGGTCAGCGTAAACGCCTCTGGGTTAAGCTGCAAAGCAGCAATAAGACTTCGCATGTTCATAGTTCGCAAATTCTTCCTATTCAAACCGGTAGATGGGAATCGTGAACGCACGCGGTAAGCCTAATCCTGCGAAGCACGCATGCGAATAGTTGCTGTTAAAGCGTGTCCTACGTAAAAGGCGAGTGCTCTATACGTGCCACACAGGATAGCTTATTATCTGGCTCTGCCATTAATTTAGCGATGACTAAGCCAACTCGCTTTTGTTCTGATCGAAGCATAGCCGCGTTTACGGCCATTACCGCTCTTTGATCCAATTTTTTTTGCTTCTTCTTTGCTTCCGTATGTCTTATGATTCAAGACAAGAAAACGAGCCTTGGGCTCATTCTTAGGTACTGGAATGTATTGAGTAGGCATTCAAGTGCCAAATGGTCATTAGCTCATCCAATCCGGGCGAACTCAAATGCATAAAAGCGTCGAAACGCGCACTGAACACCTCTGGGCAACTAAAGCTTTCAGCTCTTGGATGCTGAGCTTTCAGCCTCGAAAAAAGTTCACGAGCGCCTCCAGCCTCACAGAGAATTCGTCTGTATAGACTTCGGTGTACGTTGACTGAAAGTGCATCCAAGTGTAGAGCTACCTAGCTCTCTAAAACAGATGAAGACTAATAGGCTTAAGAGTTCCTAATTTCTAAAAAATTAAATAGAGTAACAACTCGGAGGATCGTTCAAGCTAGTAGAATCTTAGTGATTCTTAGAAATGGGTGGCAAGTGGTTCCCAAGAGTATATGCCTTTAGAGCTCATCTAGCTCTTACAGGTCACAGCGCAAGGCTCACGAAGGTACGCATTTCTTTTTAAACAGAAAGGAAACCGATTTCTATTATTAAATGTAAAAAAAACATCATCATTACCTTAAAAGCAGTGAACCATTAGCAACATATGTAATATAGACCAGGCCACTATACCTGTATCTGGTGGCTAAAACGTGTTACCCATAAATTAATATGATTTAACTCATATCATAATTTAGTTATATCGTTTCGATTGTGTATTAATCCGCCTTAACGGTGAACAACCGAGGTGCAACCCCATTACGAGCAGTATCCGCGAGTCATTGAATTCAATGCGGCGACGGTGTCGCCGTTTAAGGTGCATCAATCAAATTTTGCTCACTAACAGGTGAATATTAAAGTAGGACCAGAACATATTTCATTCAGAAGAGCTGTATTGCATTAAATCGATTGTTGTAGTGATCATGCGACTTCTGAGCGACATCATCGGTCTGCGAAAATGCACATCCGATCGTGGAACTGGTGCTTCACATTCACACTGAATAATTAAATGTCATACAAGAGCACAACATGCTCTACGAAGACAACTTCTGACCTTCAAAGATTTCGAAACCAAATTTAGACCATGTTTATATCGCATCCAATTTATTAAGCAGTCGTGGCGGTTGCCCTTTATCAGCAAAAACGGTAAGAGCGATTGTTCATAATTAAATAGTCCCAACCATCGTTATGATTTCTCGGAACCGGTCAATACACCACAAAAACAATTTCGTCAGACCCACAAGGGCACCTCGCTTGCTTAATTGAATATGTAAACGGGACCAATTCCCGCTAAAGTCATGTGTCAATATTGGCAAAATTCTTTATGTATAAGCCACCTCTCAAGCGCTCGGCATCTGTAGACGGGCACGTCGTAATGCGGCCACGCTCTACTTAGCACACACCCTAGCACAGCGAGGAAGCGGTTTGCACCTGCTTCTCTTGCGTGCAGTGAGGTAGTTGTGGTGGGCGCGCAAGCGACCTCACCCAACACACTAAGAACTCTGGTGAAGTGACGTCACGGGAGCGGTAATCCGTCTCCTCGTGCGCACTTACCAAGTAGGTAGTAAATTTCAGACTGATTTATATTTAATAGAATTAAATACAAATACCTATTTTTACCAATTAAAATGATATCTCTATAGATATCATTTAATATGTATTGCGAGCGTATCTTTATAGATACCTCGCGTAACTGATGACGCTAGCCGTCATCATGGATGACGCTGGGCGTC
>NC_090614.1:494779-501813 GCF_004359215.1 Bremia lactucae
TTAAGTACCAAATGTACTTAATGGGGACTGTGTAACATTAGGGCAACTCTAGCCCGTTACAGCATCCGTGTAGGTCAGTAAAATTATATATGGCCAGACAAAGAAAAATATTATCGAAGTTGCTCTTTGCGTACTTTCGCGTGTTTGGGACAAGCTCACGATCATTTAAATTTATGGCGCCGATGCATTTAATAGCCCTTGGCCATTTTTAACCGCTTGCAAACCATATCACTCGGTTTGCTGACGATAGTCAGACCAGTTTGGATTTATTAAGACCTGGAAGTAACATTTTTGAGGTCATCTTAATACTTGTTGTTGTACTACCCACCATTTTCGACATGACATCCTTGCAAGGGGCTGGGCTGGAATAGTCACCACAACTTTATGTTATATGCGTGCATTTTGCCGATCACACTCAAAGCGCAAAAGCGTAGGTGTTGAGCGGAAAATCTTTTCCCATTTTTGCTCTATATGAGACAGTGCGAAAGTCCTAGATCGACTGAAGAGTCGATCGTAGATGATCTCGCTGTGGTTGCGCAACCACAAATAAAGGCATTTGGGGAATATACTTTTCAAATCAATAAGGGAATAAGTATCGAAACAGATAAGGAAATAATTCCCCAAGATTCTGAGGGAATAAGCCCCCAGGAACTTTACAAAATAAATTTCAAAGAAGAACTGAGACATTGAATGTCTTAGTAAACTACGAATCAAGTGTTGGCACTTATACGCTTGATTCGATAGCGCCTCCGAAGTTAAAGTTGCAGATAAGTCAATTGCCACCGCTAGAGCCGAATCGGTTCTTGCCTGATCTACAAAGAGGCAAAGTCAAGCACATCTGCATACTTGCCCCAGGTGACAAGTACGTGGCCGATATTCGGTCGGCAATAGTATTTCCTGAGAACGAACAGGTTCTCAGCAGCTTACCGATGGACGAAAATGTCCTCGATGAGAAGAGTCGGATTCAACGCTTTGCGTCCCAATCTTTACAAGACAAAGCCTTTATATAAGGATTTGATCGAATTCAAGGATGTATTCCCTGAATCCGTACAGTGTCAGTTGTCTAAGGATAAAGGCACTCGATACGAAATCGACCTCATACAAGGTTCAAAATACTGTGTCATGAAGCAGTGGCCACTGCTTCGTTAACAAGTACCAGCGATCGACAAGTTCTTTGCCGATCGCTTAGCAGCGGGTTATTTTAGAAAATCCACCTCTTCTCAAAGCTCTCCGATTTTTTTTGTGCGCAAACAACGGGAGGGTGGCAGATTGTTCCCGCGTTCAATAAATTGAACGCTGCAACGGTACCGTCTCAAGCGGTAATACCAAGAAAAGACGTAATCATTGACGGTATGTCAAGAAGTTTCATCTTTTCGTCAATGGGACTGATGGATGGATTCTATCAGATCCTCATGCGTGAACAATATAATAAGTCTGCAGCAGCAAGCGGCTAGTAATGCCACAGGGGCTTAGTAATGCTCCCGCAACATCCAAACATGTGTTACCAATCTGTTGCGATTGGTGCGGGATTTTTCACCGAGTTATTTTATTGACGTCTTCATTCATAGCAAAGCCATAAACGGAAAGCCAGGCGTTAATGTACATCGCACCCACGTCCGAAAGGCTCTTATACTTATGCGAAAGCATAAATCCAATGAAAATCCCTAAAAGTGTATATTCGCAGCAAGCGAAATATCGCTTCTTGGGTGCATTGTGGGTAAACACTGTGTACGCTCCGATCCTAAAAATATCATGGCGATCATCGACTGGCCTGTGCCAGTCGGTCTTTAGAGACTTCATAAGTTCTTCAGCTTAGCGGCGTACTTGCATTAGCACTCGCGGATTTGTGCCGAAATGACAGCACATTTTTCTTTTTTGTATAGAAAAATGTAAAATGGTTACGAAACGCTGATTGTCAGCGTTTCTTTGAGGAAATTAAGCAAAGGTTGATGCAATCGCCAATATTGGCGAGTGCGGACAACGACATATTATTTTATGTGGTCTGCGACGCCAGCGATTTTGCAATCGGCTGTGGGTTAAAGCAGTACGATACAGATGGCGCGTCGCCCGCTATCAGTCGCGTCAGCTTCAATCAGCTGAGCGAAGTTATCCAGTGTATAACAAGGGGCAAAAGGCGCTCATTGCCATAGATTAGGGTCTAATTCTTAAAAGATGGACCATTCATTGTTTTAATGAACCGCTCATTGTTTGTACGGACCATGCATTTTCGGCCGTTAACAGTCCACACCTCTTGCAAAGAATGGCGAGATGGTTGTCTTTCTTCGCGGAGTATAACTTCTCCGTGGAAAATCAACCAGGACGACTTAATGTCGTCGCTGATGTCCTTTCGCGCCGGCCCGATTTTTAGCCCGCTGCGCAAAGCAACAGTGAGCATGAGCCCACTGTTACAATAAGTGTTTCGTCGTCAACATTATTTGACGACGTTAGGAGAGCTTATCAGGAAAGAAACTCCCAAAGGGTTTTATGGATCACCTCAGGACTCCATCACAGCAATTCTAAAAAGGTTTGTCGAATTTGCATCGATCCTCAACAGAACGATACACAAAACGCAACGGTTTACTGTATTACACAGCCATTACTGGCGATACATCATTACCAGTCATACTTATTTGTGGTTACGCATCATGTATGAGTGCCACGATGCATCAATAAGGGGGCATCGTAGACGTGAGAAAACTTATCTCACGATAAGCCGCGACTTCTACTGGCCTCGCAAGAGAAGCAGGTGCAAACCGCTTCCTCGCTGTGCTAGGGTGTGTGCTAAGTAGAACGTGGCCGCATTGCGACGTGCCCGTCTACAAGGCACCTTTCGCTAGTACTGCATCAGTACTCGTCCACCTGCACTGATGACAGTGAAGGTGACCCCTTATACTTTACGTACACAACGTGCACAGGAAAGATTTAAGTAGCTAAGGAGTCTAAGAATATATTTAACTTCTTACGTAACGATCTTCTTATCAACTGGCTTTAATATATTAATATTAGACTATGTATTGTGACCCCTCGCGCACCGCTCATTCGTGCTTCTAGCAGCGACTGGCGGGGGTAGCTGAAACTCTCATCAAGCAATCCACCAATATTTTGTCTGATTGCCTCAATATTACCAAATACCGTAATATCGGAAATGTTAAGGAAATATTAGATGGGTATTTTTATGCCTCTTTATCAGTTTCTCTTATAGGGAATAATCTTCATATTTTCTCTTTTTAAGTAGTAACATTTATGTAACGGACACCCCGTTACAATTATTCCATTCATAGTGTCCACGTCTGGCTTCGGTAAGTAAATTACCCTAAGCGGTGCGGATGAGCCCACATGTAAATGGATAATATTAACCGTTTTCAATTGCGATTCATGTCTTACGAAACATCCAAGAGGTCTAATAAAAAATATAATTTTTTCGAAGCTAGCTAATATCGAATATTACAAAAGTACTATTTTTTTCTGCTTGGCTTCCTTTGTTCTTACAAATGCTGAGACACCAACGTCGATAACATTTCCAAAATAGTTCACGAAAACAATTATTGTATTAGTTTGATAATTCGACTTCTCGCGACATTTTAACCGTCTGAATCTTGTTCGCCGATTAGTGTTAAATGCTCTTTTGAGATTATTACCAGTCTGTAGTACTCAATTACTGTACGCTGAATATAATCGCACCTCTAAGTATAGTCGATAAATAAACCACCTCAGATTAAACGACGAATAGGAACACACATTAAAATCGTCCTGGTGGCCTTCATTAAAAATCGCATTATAACAGCTAATCGGATCGTTCCAACTCGACGGGGTACATTCTGTTCAACCATCAATCTTCAAATGAATTAATTGTACCAATCGATCGAGTGCGATTGGCGTTATGAAGTTACTCATCGTTCTTTGTTCTGCGTGCTCATCCTTAAATCTTAGCCTTGGATCGTCAGTATCACATCAAGTGGAAACGCTCACAATTCTAATCACAAGATCGCCAAATGTTGGGATAAAAAAGCTTCGTCTTGTTGGACACTTCCCCGATCCGCTGGCTTTCCTCAATCCGAACCAGAAAATAGCCAAATCGAAAAAAAGTGATCGCTGATCGCGTTGTACCGTACCACCCAATCTTCATGACAATCTCATCTATCTCGTGGTGCACCATTCCCAAAAACGATGAAAAATCGAGGACGGATCGGCTTGCCACTACGGCGCGCTCAAAGTCGCAATGCGCTCGTTATGTCGGCGATTGAGGAGGAACGCGCGAGTGCCGAGATGGCATTGTCTAGCGCAAGCAAGAAATTAATTTTCAGCTCATCGTCACCGACCTCTGCGTCCTCAAGCTTCAACTCGAGTCCGGACCAGGACCAAGTCACTGGCTCGAATCAAGCAAGTCTTTTCGAAACACTCACGGATGACCCTCTTACTGAAAAGAAAAAGGTATCTTCAGATCGATCGCGGTCTGTTGCTAACTTCGAAGATGACGAAAGACCGTCGACGGCCACCCCTTCGCAAGCACCGAAACGAATGACACAGGCCCAATCGGCTCGAATGCGTTCTGCACAGCGACTTGCGTCAGTGCCAATGGCTGGCGTAATAGGGATCACTTCTGCAGTGGCAAAGCAGATGAAGTCGTACTCGGCACGCAGTCGTTCGATCCCAAACATGAAGGCCGGAGGCATGACGACAAATTCACCAACTTTAAAGGTCAAAGAAGTGTCAGAGGTCTCAGACTTTGACAGCACCTTTTTGCATGAAGAAGCTCAGCAACACGCAAAGAAAGATAAGAAGACAAAGACGCACAAAAAATCAACAAAATTTCATTCCGAACGCTCTCAATCGGCCTCGTACTACGACGACCTGACCCTGGATGAAAATATCACGCTAGAAGCAAAGAAACGCAGCAGAAAAGAAAAAATCAAGACATCCAAGTCGGTCCGAGCACGTCCAGTTTCAAACTTTGAAGACCTGGGATCGTCGGGCCCTTTGCCTCAAAAAGAAGCTTGGAAACCTCGTGCCTTGAAACCTCGACCAGCCTCGGGTCCCACGACATTTGCATCGTCATTCTCGAAGCTTTCTTCTTCTTCTAAATCCGTTCAGGATGGTATTGACCCCTCTGCACCTTTAGTTGATCAACCTATACGGTCCAAACCGTCCAAGAACGCCACTACAACGACCGAGACGACTGTCCAACAGCCTCAAAGTTTGCGCCGTTTCTCGCCGGACGAGGACTTTCCGGCAACACGCTATCGTGCGTCATCCGACGGCGGTGGAGGGCTACAACAGATGCTTGAGCCAAGTGACAAGGGCCTCTTTCGAGCACGAGCGTTATCGGATTCGGGCTCTTCGAATAGAAAGAAACATTCGTATTTGCGGATACGTCATTATGAAGGAAAGTTTCTGAATCGACGAGGGCAGTCTCTTTTGTACTTTTCGCTCTTTCCACCAGAAAAGCTGGCAATGCGAGGGATTGTGTTGCACTTGCATGGCATGGGGGACCACTGTCGACGCAATATAGCGCTGTATGAACGGTACTGCAAAGAAGGTTTTGGCGTAATTACGTATGATTTGGTGAATCATGGAGCGAGTGATTACGATAAAAGCAAGACCCGTGCACACATAAGCAATTTCAATGAACTTGTGGATGATACAAACGATTTTATCACGTTTGCAAAGGCCACTATCTACAAAGATGCACTTCGGTATTGGCGAAAGCATCACCATCCTCATCACCCGCATGGAAAAGAGAGAAAGCGACAGTCGCTTCCCGAGTTGCCATTGATTATCACTGGCACGTCTTTTGGATCGCTTATTGGCCTTCATACGGTGCTAATGGGAAAGCAAAAGTTTCACGCGGCTGTTTGGGCATCGCCTAGTATTGGCGTGACGTGGACGCCGGTATTGTGGGCGCAGTGGAAGTTTGCAAAGGCGTTAGTGACAGCGTTTCCGACCGCAAAGATGATTCCTGCCGTTCAACATCATCTACGAAGTCGAAATCCAGAATTTCTAGCGAGATTTCAGGAAGACCCGTTGACTAGTAGCGACATGATTACGCCACGCACTGGATGTCAAGCACTCGAAGCGATGATTCGACTTCAACGGGACACCAAAGTCTCGGACGCAGATTCCCCGTTTTGTGCGATTCCCATGCTTTTTCTTGCCGGCACGGACGATCGTGTTTCTGATCAACAAGCTGCGTACAAGTTTTATACTCGAATGGGAAGCATTGACAAGGAATTTAAGTTTTTTGAGGGGTTATACCACATGATTTACGAAGAGCCAGAGCGGGAGGACGTCCTTACCTATTTGATCAGCTGGTTGCACAAGAGATTTCCGCTGGAGACCCGGCAGCCCATTAGAAGCTGATGTTATCGTTCATATTATAATGCGTAAAGCTGCCGACGCTGCTTTGCTATTCTGAGGCGATACATTTGATTAAAAGGGGAGTAAAAATATGTATAAAAATGAAACGCGTTTAACAGTTATTACGTAATGGCTCCACATTGGAATACAGAGTCTATGTTTCAAAACCACTTGATAGGATGACTGATCCTGAACATATTACAAGTAATAAGGAATTACAACTACAGCTATTTTACCGCTGATCATTTTAGACCAACTGATAGCACTTCGGCCCGACAAGAGTACCCCCTCCACAGCTATCAAGACTGTAGGCGGGCACGTCGTAATGCGGCCACGCTCTACTTAAGCACACACCCTAGCACAGCGAGGAAGCGGTTTGCACCTGCTTCTCTTGCGTGCAGTGAGGCAGTTGTGGTGGGCGCGCAAGCGACCTCACCCAACACACTAAGAACTCTGGTGAAGTGACGTCACGGGAGCGGTAATCCGTCTCCTCGTGCGCACTTACCAAGTAGGTAGTAATTTTCAGACTGATTTATATTTAATAGAACTAAATACAAATACCTATTTTTACAATTAAAATGTTATTCCTATAGATATCATTTAATATGTATTACGAGCGTATCTTTATAGATACCTCGCGTAACTGATGACGCTAGCCGTCATCATGGATGACGCTGGGC
>NC_090614.1:501913-536275 GCF_004359215.1 Bremia lactucae
GAAGCAGGTTTAACCGCTTCCTCGCTGTGCTAGGGTGTGTGCTTAAGTAGAGCGTGGCCGCATTACGACGTGCCCGCTTACATCGTCAAAATTGAATCTCGAAATGGGAACTAATCTTTATTTAATAAAAACTTAATATAATTACGATATATTTCGGCCACCATAACCTCTATCTGGTGGCTGCCACGTGAATATCGCATATAAATGAGTTTTAGTGATATTACCTATTTTGAATAGGAAAAATAATTACCCTGCTGTGAATGAACCACATTAACTGATATTAATCGAAGTGTAATAAGCTTTAAGAGCTTACATTATTTACTAATACTTCGCTTTCGGCTATAGCGTCTTCGCTTCGAGTCACCTTCGTGCGGGTCTTATTCCTTCGCTGAGTTTGGCCTATTTTTTTGCTTCTTCACTTATAAATGTTCCTTAAGCTGCAGTCTTGGCAATTTTATCCCTTCTATAACATCTTGTGGCCAAGTTTTCTACCGCAATTGCTCTGATCTTTAACAAATCCGCTAATTATTTTCGCTTCATAATTTGTGCATTCTGGCTTACCTTTGTAGCTCGAGTTTTGTGTTCTTGATACAAATATTTGCGATCGCATCCTTGTGTAATAATCCAGACGTGACTGTCCGCTGTCACAAAATATTGCCCTCGTTGTCAACATTTAGAAAGCCTCGTGTCGTCCATGTTTTATACGCTATCGCAGAAGTTCTCTAAGGGCACCACCATGGCCATCACTATCCCGACTATCATCGGTGTGTCGTATGCTACCTTTGCCTTCCTTCGTTACACTGGTACGTAAGTAGCGCTTTAATTCTACGTGTAAAAGACCCTGTAAATGACTTTATGATATTGACAGGCCCAGACCTCGGCGGTAGTGTTGCTGGCCAACCCAAGACCACCTCCCTCGCGTGGCAGGAAGCGTCTGTGGAGTACGCCAAAGCTCAGAAGGCGAACCCAATTCGTCACTTTAAAGACTAAATTTGAACAGACGGCGTTTGCTTCTCGAGCCTGCAGTTTTTAGGAGTCTTTCGTTGGCTTTTAGATAACATAGGAGATGCTTCATACACTTTATGTAACAAAGGAAATTACTCTTGCGAAATTGGTATCACCACCTCCCTAAATACTCATATGTTATCAACCCCACCTCAAAGCATAACTAAAGTTACTGAGAAACAGTGCCTTGGACCAATTCTGCCATTTGAGCTTGGCGCTTGGCATCAGCAGCTTCCCATTCATCGATTGCGCGCTGTCGCAGCCTATTTTCCGCTTCTTTCTCGTCCTGAAGCTGCTGCTCGTCCTCGTCATCACGAAAACCGTAATAGTCGGGCTCGATATGCTTGTACATGTCTTGTCGAGTGCGCTTGCGTGTTTCAACCTTCTCCGGCTGAAACAATTCGCGGACACCAGGGAGGTTCTTGGCAGCTCCAAAGTACTTGTAGCCGCCGACGGCTCTCACCTCTGTGCCATCTACGTCATAGGAATGCGACTGTGACTTTGAGTAATCAGAGCCACCAAGCTGCACGATTCTTCTCTCCCAATGACGTTTCTCTCCGATGCGCTTATTGATCTCGTCGTTTAGATCTCGTATCACGTGCTCGCTCGATCCCGCTAGTAGCAATAATACCAAGTCAGCGCACGCCATAAATAAATTCGGACTACAGCTAGCAATATAACACCGCGTACCATTTTGTATGTCAGCTACCTTCTTCGAAATCTCTCGGACGATCTGCCGTCGCCAGCGCTCTGCGTCCTTTAAGTTGTCGCACTGCGAAGCCAAGTACGGCCTTCGACTTTATCAAAAACGCGTCATTCCTCGATCAGCAAATATAAGCTTTAAGTATACACTCACTTTTTAAAAGTGCCCGCGAAGTCCTGCTTCATAGACGTCCATCGGTTCAACAGCGACTGCGCCTTCTCTTCATTACGCGCCATACTATGTGTGTGAAAAGCAAATGATGTAGCACACACTAAACTTGCCCAATTTTCACAAGATGACAATAATGGGAATCTGGACGGTGTCGACGCGCTCAATGATATTGCGCCGTGGTTTCGGGCGAATGCTTTCGACTATGAAGCCACAAGTTGCAACTTATGACCTAGTAGTAGTTGGAAGTGGTCCTTCCGCTACTCAATGTGCGCTTGAGTCGGCCAAGCTTGGTAAGCGTGTTGCGATCGTAGACAAGAAGAAACGATTAGGCGGTGTATGTGTTCACACCGGCACCATTCCGTCCAAGACGTTTCGCGAGGCTGTCCTTCATCTCTCTGGCTATCGTCACCACGGATTTTATGGGAAATCGTACAGTATGAAGACTGTGACGATCGAGGATATTCTGTACCGTGTACAGCGCGTTGTAAGCTCCGAGGAAGACGTCGTGCGCGCCCAACTTAAGGCTGCAAGAGTCGATTTTATACCAGGATTTGCCCATTTTGAAAATGAGCACGAAATCTCAATCATCCGAGACTTTGACACTCAAGAAAACAACAACAACAATGCCGCTCCAGGCAACAGTGACACACTCGACTCGCTTGCTCGCGTAAAAGCTGACAAGTTTCTCATTGCATGTGGTACAAGACCCGCTCATAATCCGCTCATACCTATTGATGGAAAAGTTATTATCGACAGCGACCAGATCCTTAGTCGTGGCATGCACCAGCTGCCACGCACGCTCATTGTCTTAGGTGCTGGTGTCATTGGCATTGAGTATGCATCCATGATAAACGTTATACCTGGACACTCGGTCACTGTGGTAGATGGGCGGCCTGATGTGCGTCTACGTATTAATTGCGTTAATAGAGAATCGCTAACTCTTTTTGTATGCACAGATACTGCCCTTTTGCGACCGAGAGATTATAAGTAACCTCACGTATGAAATGCAAAGCAATGGAGCGCGCTTTTTGCTTGGCGAGACGGTTAAGAAAGTAGAGGCAAGCTGACAAGGACGTGAGTTGTATTATTGAATAAATGCTGACGTTGTTTTTGTTGTATTTAGACGACCGAAACGCGGGTGAAAGTGTTTTTCAACAGCGGCAAAGTGCTCAGTGCTGACGCACTTTTGTACACAGTAGGACGGCAGGCAGCTACGAATGGATTAAACCTCGAAGCCGTGGGTCTTTCACGTAATCTTCGCGGCCTCATAAACGTGAACAAGAACTATCAAACGGATCAACCTCACATGTAAGCGTAGAGCTCTTTTATTACTAAATCCGAAATGATAACCTGTTGCCGCTTGTCTTTAGCTATGCTGCTGGTGACTGCATCGGTGCCCCTGCACTTGCATCTACAAGTATGGAACAAGGTCGTCTTGCATCTTGTCACATGTGGAATTCGGACGAAGAGCTTACCGCGACGAGTCAATTGGAGAATGGTAACTACCCGTACGGAATATACACGATTCCTGAGATTTCAATGGTTGGCCAAACGGAGCAGCAGCTTACAAGCGACTGCGTGAATTTTGAAATTGGAATTGCAAAGTACTCGGAGCTTGCAAAAGGGCAGATGATGGGAGCGATGGATGGTGGCACTTTAAAGATTCTGTTTGATCCTGACACATTGAAGCTGTTTGGAGTGCATGCGATTGGAGAGGGAGCGACGGAAATTATTCACATTGGACAGGTTGCGATGGCCATGGGCTGTACATTAACGTACTTTCGCGATGCTGTGTTTAACTATCCTACTTTAGCCGAAGCTTATCGTGTGGCGGCTTTGAACGGACTTGGCCGTCTTAGTCGTAACACCAATAAAAGTTAGGTCGACATTAAAATGCATTATAAAGCTGAAGTATGCAACTGTTCAATAGACTACTTGGCCTCGGCTACATTTTGTAAAAGTAAATTGTCGTATAAGATTATTACTTTTAAGTAAAACTCCCTTAAATTGACAATTTACCCCAACAAGCCCTGAGTTCTTACATTCAATCCAAAGAATTTTACATGACTAAATCAAAATATATATTCTTTAAATCGCTAAAAAGATAGCTGTAGAATTTTTGGTGTAATGGAATGTAGTAAAGTTGTTTACTGGCCTCGTCATCTGTGGGCGTCTCCCTCCGTCATCACCTCCGGACTTTCCGTGAGATGCGTTCGCTTATCAAAGACTGCTCTATGCGTTGTATCGTTGGATTCGGACCCTCCATTTGACTTCGAGTTGCTGCCTGCAAAGTGCACGGAGTCATGTCGCGTCGTGTTATTTGACGCACACGTTGCAGCGCTTGGGAACTTCGAGAAGTTTCATTCGCCGAAGCTTCTGCTGCAGATCGGTGACTTCTTTAGACACAACGAAGAGCAACAACCGATGGCAAGTATAGCGTCAGACGGTATGGACACAAAGCTATTGGAGGCCGTGGGATACTATTCGCTCTACTTGCCCATGACGGCGCTTGGGAACGCAACGACAGCTTTTCAGAATATTTTGTCAGAATTTTGGATTCTGTCATGGCTTTGTGCAAGTGGGGAGACATTGGAGGTAGAAATATTCTAAAAGATAAATGGATACTTAGACTGAACGACCTTTTTCTTGTAGGAGCTGTCGCCATTCCTTGCGGTGATATCTTGGCAGCTGAATAACGCCATTGGCCTCCCTGACCGCATAAGATATTTTAATCGCTTAGCCAAAACGAGGCGGCTTACCCAACAAGAAAGTAGGTTTTGCGGTGCATGATGTATAGTAACTATTAAGCAAAGTTTATCCTACAGGGCTACAAGTGCTGCAACATTTTAACTGGATCTGCTATGTCATGCTTGATATGGTCCTTGGACGAGTGGTACTAGCTTATGTAGGCGACATAACGGCACCACACATTCAAGTGATCAATACGTACGGATACTTTAAGCAAGACGTTTTTTTATCTTTAACTTACGCTTCTTTTTGATTTCGCCATCTAAGTTCAATTCTCAACTTCTTACACCAAAATATTAAGTGGCTCATGGGTGCGCCCGCGGGTTTTAAGCTTAATAAGCCGCTGGCATCAATTTTAGGCAACGGAATAATATTGTGGCTTCAATTGTGGAATTTTATCTTTGAACGACTTGGGCATGCAACATGTAGCATCAATCTGGAAGGGTGGATTATGCTTTTATGGAGGTATATGGGCTTGACATTGCAGCTAACGCTTGTCGCAGAATTCATTCGCATTTCGACGTGGCATTTTCGTTGTGTCTACATCTATTTTGCCAAGACGAATCGCTTGCAATTCAAACTGTTTTCATCGCTATCGAAGCTATTTCTGGGCAAGAAAATTAATGTGCTTCGCCATCGTGTGGACACGTGCGAGTATGACGTGGGACAGCTACTTCTCGGCACACTGCTTTTTACAATTTTGAGTTTTCTCGTTACTACTAATCTGGTGTTCTTTGTCTTTTTTGCGGGAGTTCGCGGCAGCATTGAATTATTATCGTTACTGTTGTGGCTGCCAGTAGTGCTATTAAAATCATTGCCGATGGCTTCTGTGCTTTATCGAATATGGAATCCTAATTTTTTTATCATTGGAATGGAGCTGCAGACGTGCCACGATTTAACAGACGCTGCCACAATTGAACATGTTGGTGTAGGTCGTCAGTGTTTAGAGCTTGAGGATCAGCAGCGAGAAATCCTTCGAAATGCTTTCGCTTCATGGGAAACGAGCAACAAAATACAGTCTAAAGTTGTCACTTTTCAGCTCGAACCGGTGGCGTCCAGCTTCTCAGCACTATTTACAAGGTATGGCTTTTTTTTATTGAACTTTTTACTCTTTTGCCTAATTGAATCTTGCAACTTTGGGTTGTAGTCTTCACGCATACCTACAGGCTGCAAGTGCTCGATATTCGCTAGCTGTCATCGCTAAGGCTTGCCTGTTTGGAAGCGCTGAAATCGATCGAGTCCCCTTAAGCCTTCTTTTCAGCTATTCGAGCTGATTGTGAATTGATGGTATGTTCATTGTGCATTGCATTCGGTGTTTTGCTTCTCCGAAATCTTCTTAAAACCATTGCTGCTATCTAAACTGTAAGCTGCAAAATGATTTTCTATAGTAAAGTACATTTTTTTTGGTATATTGTCTCATCAGACAACTATTTTGGGAAGCTATATAGCGACACCCGTTTCTTATCACTTATGTATTAATGAGAGAAGTCTAGTGGAAGCAATTTTTGATATCGAAAAACGAAATTAAGAAGCAATTGATGCAAGCCTTTTTAACTTCAATAGCTCGAAAGTATCGCTAGATCTCCAGAAAAAAAAAACAATCATTTATACGAATTAACGTAAGAAATAACATAAACGTAAATAAAGGAAAATATATTTGTCAATCGCATTACGAAATTGAACGCTATTTTCGGTGCCTACCGAGAACCTTCGTGTAACATTTGGCATGCATTTCAGCCCACAGGTCAAGCGAAATTGGCGTAATATCCGTGAGGTCTTCGAATCTTTGCGACACAGGCAACACCAAGGCGCTTTTGCTGATATCGCCTCCTACTGCCGCGGATGTTTCCACCGCAGTTTCTGCATCCTTCATAAACTCCACGGCACACTCAAGAAATTGCTGCGTATGCGGTCGTGGCCAGTACGCGATACGCCAAAACTCGCGACCACATTGCTCTCGAAGCGCGTCGACACGACTTAAACGCACCGGACGCGCCTTGTAGGCATGTCGTTGAAACACGCGCTGCACTTCGGTCATCGTAGCGCGAGACGTATACAAAACTTTTGTTTTCATACGATGGAGAGGGAATGTAAACGCTGTCGCAATAAGAGCTTTCGCTGCATCCGCGAGGGACATCAAGTAAATTTTAGACGATGCCAATGTAGGCTCTAAAAGCGGCCACATCATGTGTGACGATGTAAATGCTTCCATTTCTTCTTGTTTGTCCAAGTTCATATCACCTTCATCCATAGACTGTACAAGAGGCTTCTCTTCTTCACTCTCGAGGCGTTCACGACGCTCTTCACAGTGTGACAGTGCCATGAAATACTCAATAAACAGCGGCAATCGCACAATAGTATACGCCACGCCCGAGCTTTTTACACAATTTTCAATCTCTTCCAGTTGGTCTAAAACCGCGCTTTGCTGCAGTGTCGGGGATCCAACAAAAATGGAACTCACAACGACTACTCCCCACGCATTTGAACGCACGGCAGCTTGGACAACAGCACGTACTACATCTAGACACGTTCCACCTCCAAGATGAAGTGGCGGAATAAGCAGTACAACATCCAGGGACGACAATTGTTTTAATAAATCAGCCATTGGATACGGTGGAGCCCCCTCGAGTTGGTACATGGTTGATGGCACTGAAGTATCCAGTGGTTTCGCACGTCTCGAACCCCCAGGGGCAGACTTGACAGTACACACGGTAACCTTGGCGTCTTGGACACTATTAGTTCCGCTCGAGCGGCCAAGGAGAAGGTTACTTGCTCCAACTTCCCGCGTTTTCAGTGTCGATGGCGCGGTAATGAGACTCGTGACAACGTTATTCACTTCGAGAAACAAAGCGTCACTGGAACCGACAATAAATATTTGTACTTGAGTATGCGGCGATCCTGCAAACATCGTGGTCGCGTGACGTTCTAGCCACTCGTGAGGACTCATGCGATCGCGTTTCGTTAAGAGTCTAAAATTGCTACTACTGCGGAACGCATCCAGCACATGTAACGATCGAGGTCTTTCCGCTTCACGTGGTGCTTGCCGACTGTGAGGCATGTCATCTCTTATAGCTTCGCTGTTTGACGCTTCTTCCAAAAAGATTCGAAGACCTACGGTACCTTGCGCCGCTTGTTCCGGTACGTCCTTTTCTTTCATTACTTGTAGATACTCAGCATCACTTAGCTTGCGGTACTTGATCTCACGCTTTAAAAGCTCCGTGAGAGTTTGAGAAATTTCATCAGGACTGCAGCTGGCATGGATTCCACCAGTCAGTCGATACACGGATTCATACTTCCGCTTCGTATTCACCAAGACCTCGGCAGCCGCATATCCAACATCCCTTACCGAGATGCACGGCACACGAGTACTTGGCTGAAAGCAGCCAATAAATCGGTTTGCAAACAGCAGCTCGTCCCGACAATAAAGCAGTGTCTCCATCAAAAGAGGAATCCGAAGAGATACACATCGACCGATTTCAGGGAGCTGGTTACGACCATGAACTTCGACAGCTTCGTAACCTTCTAAAGCGGCGACATCACGAAGCGTTGAGCCCATTGCTGTCGTTGCTACGTACTCTTTTGCGTGTTCGTGACGACAGCGAGCTAATAATTCCGGAGCAGCAAGGATGCTGCTGATTACAACAAGCCGCGACACATGCTCTGCCGCCACTGCGTCAATAACTCGCCTTGAAAAGCGCACTCCACTCTCGGAAAGCGCAGGAACGAGAAGCACAGCATCCGCGTTGCGTACAACACGACGAAGGGATTCCTCGCCACCGTGCGCAAAATTGCACTGCACAACAAAGCAGTTTGTAGCGCGCTTGATTCGCTGGACTCGAGGATCCTTGGAGCTCTCCACTGCAGCTACCAGAGCAACTGACACTTTGTCTTGTGCTGCCAGCACTTCTAGCGTCGCACGACCAATGCGACTCGTAGCGCCAAAAACCACGATCACGCGAGAACGCATCATCTTACGGAGCTGGAGTCCCATGTTTGCAGTAAAAAATAGTGGCTACTTGTCTTGACACTGCCCGAGTTGCTTCTTCTCTGCGACGAGGTGCATTGACAATCAACTGGCACATGATTAATAACGTTAGCTTGACGAATTTCTGAAGGCTACCACCGAGAAATCATTTTGCAAAAGAATAAGTCTATTTCGATCTATACACAACTTTCTGGGCTAGTCGCACCATAGCATCGCGCTCGATTGAAGGAGCAAACTGCATGGCTGCCTGGGCTGCGAGTTCTGCCTGACCAATGGCCATTGCCTTGGACCGCGCAATGCCTGTACTCTTTTCGACTAACTCCCTAGCCTACAGCACGACCATGAACACTTAGCAACACTGTTCATCGATGCGAGGAACAAGGAAGAAAGGTACCATTTCAATGTCGCCAATATGAGAGAAGTTTCGTTTCGAGAGCTTTTGAAGCACGGGAAATTCTTCCTGGGCCAGCAGCAACGGCGCCGTCGATAGCCCTGATTTCAGGTCATTCAGGAGTGGTTTTCCTGTATTTAGACCGTCATAGTCCAGCACATCGTCGATTAACTAAAAGTAATCACATCAGTCATTAATTCACGTATCTTTGCAACTGATGAACGGACCTGAAAGGCTAAGCCAATGTGGCGACCATAGGCAAAGCCGAGATTGCAAATCTGCGGCTCGTGTTTCCCCAATACCAGCGCAGCCATACAGCTGTGGGACATGAGAGACCCTGTTTTGTAGTAGTTTTTGCGTAGATAGTATTCAAAGGGTGAAATGTCGTTACGTGCAGTAGCGTGCTTCATCTGCATGACTTCACCCTTGACTAAGTGCTCAATCGACGTCGACATGAGCTCCACGGCTTCAAAGTTCCGCAAACGCGCTAACGATACAGACGAACGCGCAAGCAAGAAGTCGCCAGCTAGCACCGCCATTTTGCCTCCAAATACTTTGTTCACGGAAGGTCGACCACGCCGTGTATCTGCGTCGTCAATGACGTCGTCATGCATTAAACTGGCCGTGTGGATCATTTCCCTGTCGCGTAGATTCTCCTTCGTTAGCACTTGAAAGAGCTCTGTTTTACAAAGATAACGTACGTGATCTCGGCAAGTCGTTGCTGCGCAGCGAATGTATACTCCTCGGATTGCGTCTCCGGAACTGGCGTGTCCGTGATACGACGGTGAGCCTCGGCAGCACGGGATACAAGCAGTATCATGGTAGGGCGCACCTTCTTGCCACCATCGTGCTCGAAGAAGTAGCGCGCAACAGCAGCTAAAACGGGGTGGTCGGAGACAAGGATGCGCTTGATACTGTCATTGACATTCACCATGTCTTGCTGCACGAGTGTAAACGGATCCGCGAGTTTGCTTGAATCCATGTGCAAGTACTCGAGCGGCACGGCGAGATCGCCCACGAGTCTACATTAATGAAGTAGAAAAGTGCTCAGTTCTCTCGCGTCTGGCGGGATCTGATAGGATCTCACTTGTTGTATTCGGAGCTGCATATTCGCGAGCTGTTATTGCTGAGGGCGTAACCTGGCGCTGGATTAAGGATAGACACTGTCGGCTCGTCCTGGCACGAATTGCAGCTATTAGCGACATGAGGAAACACGAGCGGAATGGACGCACCACAGCGGAAGCGCTGAGCCATAAATTCGGATTTGTTTCAAGATCAGCGCGAAGTTTATTGGCCATGACACGGACAGCTTGATCCCTAAAGCTGCTCATACATCGGGCAAGGGACGCGCTACGCTGGACGAGGAGCTTCATGGTGATGTACTGCCAGTCGTGCAGCAAGATTTGGATAAAGTTGCAGTATTTGCATAAATGTGCTTGAAGTTGCGCTACAAGGTGGCTACATTTAAAAAAACACATAGCATCGATGAATGTTTAAAATGAAATCTGTCACGTGCGACAAGCGCTTCGATAATTTAAATGCCACCATAAAATTCTCGAGAACGACATTTTGCTCGTGGAAATATAATTCGCTGATTAATGCTGATAAAAAGGGGCAACATTAGTACCCGGCACCCGATAGTGGAATACTCTGGTCGTCGCATAATTAATTAGTATCTTTTATTACGAAAAATGCGCGGCCGTGCAATCAGAATCTTAATATCAAATGTATTAACGTAATCTTAATACATGTACTAAATTCGACCCTGTCTAAAGCTGTTCGAGGTCTAATCGGCGCTGGGCATCTTTTTTAACGTCTTTTGCTCGTACTGCGCAGGTGTCCACGTTTTCATTTGCAGTGCGTGAATGCGTGTCAGCTCCTCTTTCAGACAATTGTTTACCTGGCGCTGGCGTTCCAGCAGCGATTGACCTATAGGTCACGAAGTCGGCGTTAGTGCCTTCACCAGTCCGATAGCCGGCATTACCTCACAGACCTTCGAATCCCTCGTGGACAACTACAAGACTAAACTTCATTCCGCAGCCATCAGAAAGGTCCACAGCTTCCACTAATTTGGCTCCAATCTCGCGGCGAATCTTTGACTCGAGCTGTTCAGGCGAAATCTCCATTGATCACGCGTTTACCTACTTACTTTTTGACAATTTATTCGAGCCAATCGAATAAGCCTGTAGAAATTAATACTTCAGCAGCTCAATAACGTTAAATAATAACGCAATGATGACAAAACTCAACAATCGCATGATGATGTGTAAGGGATAAAGGGAAACTGAAGCCGACGTGAATTCATGTATAAAACATTTTTTGCGTCTATTGCATACATTATAATACCTCAATCGAAGTTGCTGTGCTTGAATTCGCATCATTTGAGTTCCTGAATGACCGGACGCGGCTTTTTACTTGGCTTTTCCAATTGCAATTGGAATAGCGGAACCTCATGGTGCTGAAATTTTGGACTTACGTTACCAGCTTCCTTTGCAACAGTCGCTGTGACTTGTGCCATCAAGTCCGTTTCTAAGTCCACATTCAAGGAGCCGCAAGGGGCTTCGTCTATCATGCCCAGCGCAAATTTCTATTGTCAAAATTCATTAACCCATTAAATAGCGTCAAGAATTACTGATTTGTCACATAGCAAAATCTCGCTAATGGCCATTGCATCGCACCATTTCAATCACTGGCGCTTTGTCGCCCTTTTGCAACAACTCCTCATCGTTACTTGTCTTAACATCTTCGTAATCATCACCAGCCTGTTTTTCATCTTCTATAACTTCAATATTGTGTCGAGCACCTCGCCCTGCTGCTGCGGCCTCGCTCAGTTTTCGGTTTTCTTCAGCTAATACTGGCAAAAACGCTTCCAATTTGGAAAGTACTATCCCCGAATGCACCACATAGATTAGTCAGGTAGCCACAGAGCCTATGAAAGAAATAAAAACACACGTTCGCTCTTGGGCAGATTCGGGTACGTTGGGCACTTCGTCGTGTCCATGTCTTGAGCTAGAGACCAGCCAATCAATTGTCATGTCGACGCGCACACAACAGAAGCACAATTTAGTGTGAAACACATTCAGTCAAATAAATTGTTTTAAATAATTAATAAAAATGCAGCTCCTCTGTGAGACATAATCGTCATAACATTTACCAGACTAAAAAAATAAGGGTGTTTGTGGTACGCTCCCTTGAATTTTGTTCACAATGTGGTTAGTATTTCTATATTTCTATGACATGCTTAATCACTTAAGAGCAAAGCACAATTCAGATTAGATGTGTAATGGGGCACCATCGGCTGGAGAACCGTTGTTGTGGTACATTTACTTTATGGGCAAAATACCCGTTTATCTAATTTTAAATTAATTAGTTACTTAAATCCCATTTATTATGGGTAATAAATGTGGTCGCCGCCAGATTTATATCTGGCGGTCAAAATCTATAATTTTAATTAGCTAGGGTAAGGTTTTAAGATATAAATAATTAAATAAAGCTCAGTTCCCCTTTTTATCTTAAAGCGTTAAGTGCCTTCCTAAGGCTTGCGCATTGATCTGTAAGAGATAAAGGCCTTTCTAAGGTATATCCTCTTGGGCGCTAGTTGCCACTTGGTTCTACGAACCCCTGAATCCCTTGAACTAGGATTCCTTAAGCTTTGATAGCTTGTACGACTCCCTGAGTTATTAAACCCATTAGTTCAATAGAACTAAGTGACTCTGTGAGTCTGAAATTCTTCCAGAATTGAAAGAAGTGCAATGCGCCGCTTATGACAAGCTCAAAACCTTATTTGGGCTTGAGCACGTGAAATTTATTGTTTCCCAAGGACCAGAGGTCCTGCATGCAAGGCTTGAAGCCTTCATGCGGTACGAAGCCTCCCTGATCGTTCAGGTACAGGGCCATTTAGCGGCATCTATGCCAACCCGGTACATCTCTGTACCTGACTCAGAGCCGAGGGCTCGCCCTCTGACTGTAAATGTGAAGACATTTGAGGGAAAAGAGGGAGAAAATCTCCCTTTTTGGATTAAGCAGATGGAAATGTCCACTGACTCCGCCTTGTTCTTAACAGAACGGCAAAAGGTGGCTATGGCCATTTCCAAACTTGGAGGTAGGGCCACGGAATGGGCACTATCGTGCAGCACGCCCATAAACAACGCTTTTCCCTCATGGGATTCGCTGAAACAGCAAATGACGAGCATGTTTGCACCGGCTGATCAGGCTTTTCGCATTCGAGCACGGCTCTTAGCGACTCGACAGGGTAAAAGAACCCTAGGGACTTTGTCCCGGAGTTGAGAACTCTCATTGCATCTATGCATCAAGACCCGGTGCAAGACGCAATTGTAGTGACCATCTTTATGGGAGGTCTCAATGAGGGCGTCGCCCGGACGGAATTGTTCCGATCTCATCTGGCTACGTTCGAAGAGGCAGTTGCCATAGCGCTATGCGCCGAGTTTGACTTTAAGTCTGCTCGCGTAAGCACGCCTGTTTACCGAACAAGCTCTTCGAGCACATGGGTTCCGTCTAATAGAGCGGAAACTATGGATTTGAGCCTCGTTGAGGAAGGAGAAGAGGCTCTTTAAGCTGTGGAACAGCATAAGACCATTCGTAGATGTTATATGTGCGGAAGCACGAAACATTTACGTCCTACTTGCTCTCTTCAAAATTCGCGTAAAGCTCGAAAGAGCTCCAACTCCGACCTATACCAGAGATCTGGTACGCTGCGGGCAAACGTCGATACCCAGTAGGTGCGAGGCGCCCTACTGGGGAAGACCTAGGCTCTGTTGAACCTCAAGGAGGTGAGAATAAACAGAACCTAGCCCCGGATAGCTCGGTGCTCAATGGCACGGGGCGAGAGTACAAGCCTGGCTTGCTAGTCGCTCAAGCGACTGTAAAGGGCTTTGATAAGCCGTGGTCAATTTTAATTGACTCAGGAGCGTCTTGCAATTATGCTCGAAGCCTTTCCCTTAATGGAAGTTAACAATACGTTGATGCGCTTAGAGCGCATGTGATACAATCACTGTTCGCTTAGCGACTGGGACTCGTGTCACTGTTCCCAAAGCTCCATTGAAGTTAGGTATAAAGTTTCTGGACTTTGACAGTATGAAACGCTGTCTCGTCCTTGATTTGGATTCGAGATATGATATCATCCTTTGTTTGGCCTGGTTAGAACACCATGAGCCATGGATCGATTGGAGGTCTAAGACCTTAGGCGCCACGCGCAATGTTCCTGGAATTTTTTTGGAGAGTCATGAACCCACCTTTGCTAGGCAACAAAAGCGCTATTGGCGCGGTTCATTGAATGAGTCTGTCAGTGGTTTAGGCATTGGCATGTCTGAGTTAATAAACTCTAATGTTAAAAACATAAATTCTGAGCCCGACTCAGCAGAAATATGTGGAGCGGCACGTACTCCCTCGAGTGACACTCGTTATAATATTGATTCACTAAATGCTGAAAGCATTGTTGGCCTAACGCCGAATCATCAAGGATGCAAAATCCCTGAGATACGTGGGGTGGCACGTCTAAGTCCACCGAGTATGATCGGCCGATGTGGCATCATACTGAGTGTCAGTATTGACACTGTTGACGGTTCGCCAGGACCTGAAAAGTGCAATATCCGCGAGATACTTGGAGTGGCGCGTCTAAGTCCACCGAGTGTGGTCGGCCGAGGTGGCACCATACTAAGTGTCAATAGTGACACTTTTGGCAGTTCGCCAGGGCATTTTGAGTCAAACCCTCCTAATGCACGTGAAGCAACACGTAAACGTTCGCTGGATAAGGAAGCTGAGTTACCTAACTCCTTGTCGGATGTCAAATTAAACACCATGTCTTGTGTAGAGCCAATACAGGCTGAAAAACCCGGGGACGTGAATGTCCCGGCCTCAAAGAGGCGTATTGTCTCCACTCCAAGACAGGAATGTTACGAAGCGTGTATACCCTCACAAAGTGATACGAGTGAGCAAGTACATACGCTTGTAAATGGCGTAAACAGTAACATTGAGGGGGAAGTTAGCCTTGCGGCGATCCCCTCGTTACATGCTCTTTTAGAGCTAGACGAAATGTCTATTGATGTGTGTGGTCGACCCTTAAAAGCTGGTGTATTATCTAAAATGGTGGTCATTCGACCTATAGTTGAGTTAAACTCATCGTCACTTCTCGACGAAGCTGTCCTGGATGACACAAAAGCTGCACCTTAGTGCGCGAAGTGGGTCATCGATCCTTAAAGATCTTACGGATCCCTTTTATTCCTTAGTTAAGGAATTCCGATATGTAGTATGTAATAACCCAATATCTGTTTTACCTCCGGATAGAGGTGTTCGTAATGAAATTGACTTAGTCCCGGGATTCAAATATTGTGTCACAAGACAATGGCCTTTACCAAGGGAGCAGTGTGACGTCATTGACGATTTCTTCCGTGCTAAGCACGAGGCTGGAATGGTACGAGAGAGCAAATCTCCTCATTCGACACCGCCATTTTGTGTCAAAAGCCAAATGGTAAATGACGCATTGTACATGCTTATAATAAGCTTAATGCTGCCACTATACCAGCACAAACCCCCATTCCTAGAAAGGATGTCCTTCAGAACAATATGGTGGGATGTACAATGTACAGTGCATTGGACCTAGTCGATGGTTACTATCAATTCGCTCATGCGAGCAAGTGATATCCCGCTTACAGCGGTTAGAACTCCAAGCGGTATGTTATGGGAATGGCTGGTATGCCACAACGGCTTTCCAACGACCCGGCAAAATTTAATCGTCTAGTGACGCAACTGTTTCGCCTTCATCGAGGTTATGCACAGACTTATTACGATGCCATTTTTGTCCATAGACGTGCGGAGCAGGGTTGGTCGGATATGGAAAACCATTTAGACCATTTGCGAGCAGTGCTCGAGTGCATGCGCACAAACAAATTGTGCCAATGCATCTAAATGCATTTTTCGGCGCAGACGAAATTCCTTTTAAGGATGCTTTAGTGGAGAGCAAATCCCGCTAAGGTAAAAGCCATAGTAGATTGGCCGGTCCCTAAAAGTTAAAAGAATTTGCGTAAGTGGTTGGGTCTAGCCAAATATTTACACAAAAATAGCGAAAATTACGCTGATATGGCTAGGCCATTATCTAATCTCCTTAAAAAGGATACAGAATGGTGCTGGACTAGCACCGAAAATAATGATTTTCGAGCAGTTAAGGATAGTCTTATCGATGCCCCGATTCTGGCACTGCCAAACCCAAATTGGCCTTTCAGTGTCGTCTGTGACGCATCAATTTTTGCCATTGGCCGTGCTCTGTTACAAACAGATGTTAATGGGCATGAACGTGTTATTGCGTTCGAGTCTAGACAGCTTAAAGCTGCGAAAAAGAACTACCCAGTTCATGACAAAGAGTTACTTGCTGAAGTATGCTCTCGTCAAATTCAGAGTTCATCTGCTCGGCTCTAAGCCGTTTGTGATTTATACAGATCACGCGTCGTTACGCACGGCGACTAAGTCACCCCATCTCTCACAGAGAATGGCCCGATGGCTATCCTTTTTTGCGAAATACAACTTCGAGGTGAAGCATAAACCCGGCAAGCAAAATGCTTTGGCCGATGCGTTATCACGCAGGCCGGATTATAAGGTTTCTCATTTTACGACTATCTCGTCACCTATTCCTGAATTAATCCGTTCGGCTTACGCCAAGGTTGAACAGTGTGTAGCTCTGCTGCGAGCTTTAAAGAACTCGGATTTAGGTATTAAATTGCCGGCACGTTTGCGTGCAAGGTTACTTCGATTTTCTATCGATAATAACCTGTTGCTTTATTGCACAGACATCGCGGACCCTCCGCGTGTCGTTGTTCCTCATGATGAGGATTTGAAGTACCGGATCCTCTATGAGGCACACGATACTGCCCTTGGTGGTGATCTCGTTGAGAAAAGACCTACGGCTCTATCAGCCAGAGCTATTGGTGGCCCAAACTTTATAAATGGGTCAGCACATATGTTCGCACATGCGAAACGTGCCAACGGGTTAAACTCTCGGCACATGCTGCTGCGCCACTGGCGAGTCTTCCCGTCCCCATAGGATGCTGGGAGTCCATTAGTATGGATTCTTTTTTTGGGCCAGATAGAGATCTTCGTCAGGGTAGAAAGGACCATCGGACTATGTTAAGTGTGAGCTCTTACTGCTACTACACAGCTTGACAATACCAGTAGGGTCGAGGAACCGATCCTGGTGGTGTAGTGGTCCGCCACTAACATCAGGACCGGGAGGTCCCGGGTTCGATACCCGAGGCCGACAAATCCTCCAAAGTATAATGGGAGGTGGTCTTGTCCTGTGCACCAAAATGGTGTTCATAATTAGCAATACAAAAACTAATTAATCATCACTTGAAGTGCAAGTCTGGTGTGTTCCACCAGTAGGGTCGAGGCGCTCGACTGGGGAAGTATCAGGCTCTGTCGAGCCTTTAAGGGATGAGGACAAACAAGGCCTAGCCCTAAAGACCTATATGCTGAATGGCTCGGAGTGTGCGCACGGTTTGTAAGTCGCAAAGGCGACTGTCAAAGGCTTTGATAAGCCGTGGTCAAATGAAAGTGTCTCAAGGGAATGCCTCGGGGGCTTTCTAATGCCTCGGCTACTATCAATCGTCTAGTGGCGCAACTATCCCGTCCTCATCGAGGTTATGCTCAGACTTGTTTCGATTTCACTTATGTCCACAGTCGTGCGGAACAGGGTTGGTCGGATGTAAGTAATCACATAGACCATTTTCGAGCAGTGCTCGAGTGAATATAACGTTTGATAACGCATTTAAACGCATAATTAGTGCAAAAGAATCCTTTTTTCAGGTGCTTTGTTGGAAAATAAGGCCTTAAAGCAGATACTGCTAAAACAAATATGCCAATTAGCCGTATACTTAGAATAAGAAAGAGGCTGACCTAGCCAACTACTTGCACAAGCCCATCGAAGCACAGAAATGACGCTTTTAGAGCGGTACATGTTATTTTTATTCACGATCCGATTTCGGCTCTGCCAATTCCCTATTGGTCTTTAAGTTTGCACCTGGCGTTGCCATAGGCAGCGCTCTTTAACAAACAGAAGCAGATGGACAAGAAAGCGTCATTGCGTTTGAATTGAGGCAGCTTAAAGCTGCAGAAAATAAATTCTTAGTTCATGACAAACAGCCGCGCTATGAATTATGATCGTGTCTAATTCAAATTACACATGCTTGGCTCTGAACCTTTTGTGTTTAATATATACAGATCATGCGTCTTTACGCACCGCGACGAAGTCGCCTCATCTTTCACAGAGAATGGCTCGGTGGCTTTCATTCGTTGCTAAATAGAATTAAAGGTGAATTATAAAACTGGAAAGCAATCACGCAGACCAGATAATGAGCTAGCTTATATTACGACTGTAACGTCGCAATAGCTAACTTAATCCGTGCGGCATATGCAGAGGATGAACATTATGTAATTCTGCTACGAGCTCTTGGGAGTGATGAGTGTATTGACTCTGACGTTAAATTGTCGGCACGATTGCGTGCAGAATTGCATCGATATTCTATCTTTTGTAAGTGTTTCTGTGTTAATGCCCAGATTCGGCGGATACTCTGCACATCGTAGTTCTTCATGATGAGAAACTGAAGTATCGAATCTTCTATGAGGCACATGATACTGTTTTAGCGGTAATCTCGGTCGAGAAAAGATCGACGGCTCCGTGAGCCAGAGTTACTGGTAGCCCAAATTTACAAACGGGTGAGCACCTATGTTCGCACATGCAAAAAATTTAATGTTCAAACCCTCGGGCTATGCAGCTGCGCTACTTGCCAGTTTGCCCGTGTTGGGAGTCCATCCGTAAGGATTCGTGTTTAAGCTACCGAAAGATTCGGATGGCACCAGGGGCATCGTGGTCTTTGTTGACCTGTTGAGGTAAATGGCTCGCTTAGCGGCTGTGCCGGATACCATTGACGGTGAAAACAGCAAAGCTGTTGTATTGAGCGCGTTTTTGGCAACACGTTTTGCCAGTGGCATTTGCCTCTGATAGAGACCCCTGTTCCATAGGTACGTTCTCGCAGAAAATCTTTCGAGTTCTTGGCACCAGATTGGACATGTCCACAACGAATCATTCGCAAACTAATGGTCAGACTGAACTTGTGAATGGCATTATTGCATACGTTCTGCGCAGTGTATGTGCTGATACACCAATGCTCTGGAGCACAATGCTCCCAGCTGTTGAGTTTGCGTTGAACAACGCTGTGTACGACTCTACAGGCTATATACCGTTCTACGTGAGTGACCTCGCCCTTCTACGCGTTCCGTTAACGTTACCATCACGTAATTTAGGGCTTGGTGGAAGAGAAATAGCCTATCGAATCGCTGATATCGGACCTGTTACTATTAGGAGCAAGTAAGCGAGTTTTTCCCAACATGATTATCTGTCTTGCGACATGACGGCGATACAATGGCTGATAGCTAAGACAAACAATAGAACAAGCGGATGGAGAAAGCAGAAGCTGTTTTGTTTTTCGTGCGGCCGGTCACCGCGTCTTGTGAAACGCTAAAATCCTACCTATCTACGAGCTCTAGTACTAAGTCCGCGGCTTTTGGGCCATCTACGGTCGCAGCCAAGAAGGGCCTAGCTTTACGCTACATTTTCCGCGACAGCTGCTTACCTATCCAATGTTCTACGTTATTGGCTTGCTTAAGTCGTATCGGAATCCTTCCCGTTTTGAGTTGAGGCGCTTGCGTCGAGACGAACGGCTGTGTCATAGATTGCTGCATCCTCATCAGGATTTCCAGCTGATCCTTTCGATGGATTTGATGACGCTTCGACGTCATAATACGATTCTGGATACCGCAAGGACCCCTTGCGAGGTCGAGCAAGATTCTCACGGTGATGGTGCATCTCGTGCCTTAAAGCAACAAAAGCTTCCACCGAGATTTCGACCCCCGCTCGCTTTGCTCGACGAGGGACCCTCCAATTGCATTGGAGAGACTTCTATTGCAACTTCGTCGCAAGGGTCGATATCAGTATCTGGTAAGTGCCTTGGGCACCCCTCGTCTGAAAACGCTTGGGAGTTTGAGGTGCCTCTTCGGCAAAATTGCCCATACACCTTTGACGAGTTTGAGCGCCATGCTCGAAGTCAACTAGCGTCGAACGAAGCTTTTCTTCAATAGAGGTGGAAATGGATATTTCCTCAACCTTCGTGTACATTGAATCCACGGTTGTATTTACAATTGATGACCCATTAATTAAACTTCGTCGTCGTTTTTGTTACCTGTTTGGATGTAAAATGAGAGGAATTTCTCTCATTAAGGTCACAGAGGCACCACGTCCTTGATAACGCAGGCGCGTCAAATTATGACGTGGCGTCAAAATCAGTAGCGTAAGGTATCGCTACCGAAGAGCATCGTGTAGTGGTCTCCTCCGGCGTCTGCGCCTCTTATTTTGAGAGCCACGTTGCTTGAGACTGACCCGCACCTTATCGGAGGCACTTTTCCACACTTAGTGGTGTGAATCGCTATTTACTATGAGCCTTCGTTTTCGCAAGGGCTCTAGTCCGACGAAGTGTTTGCTCCTCCTTGTATAGTTGCATGCAGTTGCTCTTCGTCGTTCGGGACCGTTGTTATATTGGGCTGTAGGCTTGTTGTCTTACGTTATGCAGTCAAAGCATCTTCTACATCACGCTCTGGAAAACGATTTGGAGCACGACGAGTTTCGTCTTCACGCTTAAGCGTGATTGAATAGGCTTTCTTATCGTTGTTCTTCGATGGAGTGTGGATAACTTAGTTCACGAACTAATCGTCTTCGAGGGAGGAAATAAGAGTCGGTGGCTGCACATCAAGATGTCATAAGACAAACGTATTCAAAATATAACCGCAAGGTTAGCTGTTCAATTAATAGAAGCGAATGCCGACAGTCGGCGTCAACACTCTGATGAAGAGGAGGTGGCGGCAGTTCGAAAAAAAATATGCATTCTTGAAGAGGATTTGTAGCGTTTGGCTCGAGACAATCAGTCCAAACCCCGCACCATCAATCTTTGGCGGATGTTGTGGACCATGCCGATGTGATTTGGAACCGGGAGAAACTTCGAACTGCTAGTACGGGCGAGGACTTCCAACGTAAGACGTAAGATGTGTGCGCATCCTACGAGGCAACTCCGTCGCTCATGCATTGTCTAGGGAGTGCAGTACCCGAAACATGCCGGTATACATGGGCAGTATTACTGCCCACGTATTCGTCACTACACGTTTGGGTGGATTCAACGTAGACAGTACGAATAGGTCCTTAACTTTAAACAAAGACGTTTGCTCTTCCGTAATGATCAGCGTTCCGTTTCTGTCGGCACATCCACCGTATTAGCGACGGAATTTTTGCACGAAGCGGACCATTACTCTTCTAGCCAGCAGAATTTGTCTTGTTGACTCGTTTTCAGTGCGCCCGGTGCGAACTGCGAAAACATATATATTTTCTTCAACCAAAGCTTCATATTAGCAACAACAAGGCTATTGATGAGTTTGGCTGAATCAATGTTGGTATTATTCGCATCGACTGTTAAGGCAATGCGTGATGAGAAAGAGCGAGATTGATCTTGACTCGAGCGAGCCCATCCCTAAGAATACATACTGGCGAGGCCAGTATAATTCGCTACCTACATCTTCTTACGTTCATAATGCCCACTGATAAGTGCATCGTGGCACACCTCGTGGCGTCATTCACACTCTATTGATTTGCAACGACACTCATGCATGATGCGTAGTCGCATATCATTATAAGCGGAAATGACGCCACAAGGTGTGTCGCCAGCAATGTCTGCATAATCAGCAAATTATTGCGTGTTGCGTACCGATCTGATGAAGGTCGATACAAATTCGACATTTTCTAAAGGATGGTTGTGATGGATTTCTGACGCGATCCATCCAGCCTCTAAGAGCCTTATCTTCTTAATAGGATCTGCTTGAGTCGTCAAGTAATGTTGACGACGAAAAACTGATTACTGCAACAGTGATTTATTCGCACTGTTGATTTGCGCAGCCAATCCAAATCAGGCTGGCGCGAAAGCGCATCAGTGGCGACCCTAAATCGTCCTGGTTTGAATGCCACGGACAAGTTATACTTCGCGAAAAGAGACAACCATCTCGCCATCCTTTGCGAATGGTGTGGAGTGATTACGGCCGTGCGTAAAGACGCATGGTCCGTATAATCGATGAACGGACTTATAGTATTTTAGGGAAAATATGGATTATAGTGTTCACCTGAAGATAGACCATAAACTTACCAACTACATATCTATTGGCAAAGAGGTTCTTGTCATGCATTCGATAGTTGTTTTTGCACTCAGCTGGTTGAAGTAGAGCGACTGATAGCAGATGTTGCGCTCTGCACCGTATATATTGTATTGCATCTACGCACAGTGGATTGCAAAAATCGGTGGCGTCACAAAACCACACATGAAGTGGTCTGTCTTGGTCTGCAATCACCAGATTGGCGATTGTATCAAGCTTTGCTTAATATTCTCAAACGAACTCTGTTAATGAGCGGTCTCTGTCCGTTTTACATTTTTCTTTAACAAACAAGAAATATATACTGTCATTTCGGCATAATTGCGCGAGTATACGCTGCTAAGCCGAGAAGCTTTCAGGGTCCGTATACGGCGACTGCCAATCTGTGATCGCCTTGATATTTTCAGGATCAGGGCGTACATTGCATTTTTCCGCGATGCACCCAAGAAGTTGTATTTCGCTTGCAGCAATATAAACTTCTTGACAGTTGCATACAACCTGTGCTTACGCATAAGTGTAAGAAACTTTTGGACGTGGGTAAAAGGTATTTCAACGTCCGACTTTCCTTTCATGGCTCGGCTATAAACGAAGGCGTCTTCAAAATAAATTGGAGCGAAATCTCCCACCGATGTAAAAAGATTGATGCCCATATGCTTAAAGTTGCAAAGGCATTACTAAGCCCCTGTGGTATAACTAAGAACTCTTAAAGCATTCCGCTTGAGGGACCTACTGCTGTAAACGGAGAATGTCCTGTTCACGAATCAGGATCTGATAGAATTCGTATATCAGATCCTTGGACGAAAGATGGTACTCTTTGACATACCATCAATTATTACGTCCTTTATCGATATCAGTGTTTGAGCCGGTCCCTTTTCAGCATTCAATTTATTGAATGCATGCACAATCCACGGCTCTTATGTTGCTTTACGTCCACAGAAAGGTCGGACTGATATGTGGAGAGGTTAACTCCGTCACACAGCCCGCTATTAAGCGATCAACACATAACTTGTCGATCGCTACTATTTGCTCACAAGGCTGTGGCCACAAAGTATTTCTAATCTGGTATCAGGTCAATTTTGTGTTGAGTGCCTTTATCCTTAAGCAACTCGCATGGTGCCAAAATCAGAAAAACATCCTGAAATTTGATTTAATTTTCATACAACTGATTTTTTGTGATGACTCCCAAGGTTGAGACGTAAACGTTCAATCGAAAGTTTTAGCACGGATGCGCTTTCGTTCATCGATGAGCTGCTGAGAACCGATTCGTTATAAGCGCCCACACTTGATCGGTTGCTTACAAAGACATCAACGTCGCAGTTCTGTAATATATATCCTATGGCTTCCCTCAGGCTCTTCGAGACTGATTCTCTCAAGTTGTTCGCTATCAAGTCTCCAGCCGATCAAGAATTTTCGCACTGTCTCTTACAGACAGGTTTGAAATTTTCTTGGATATTGCTTTCCAGACAAACATCCTCGTATCGATCCAACCGACTTAATCGAGTGGTCGAAATTCGACGGTGCCTGTGCTTTTGCACGACTATCGGTAACTAATTCTTTATTACAGTGGTGGACTAAGGACGCGGCCTGTGCTTGTGCAGAGCCGTCGGAATCTAAGTCCACAGTATGATAGGTAGTCACAGTGAGGTCTTGTTGTTGCAGTCGTACTAACGATTGAACCGCATGTGAGGCCATCGCTCACTCGTAGGACATATGAACGTTTGAAAACTGTTACAGATGCGCCTGTTGCTGAACGCACTGTCATCCTTCGCCAAAGGTATATCACGCTCAACGAATTTGAGCCTAAGATCTCTTAGCAATTGGCGTCGAATGAAATTGTTCGATGCCTTACGATCGACTAGGGACTTTTTCGGCAAGTTTTTTTGCCGTTTTGATTCGCGAGGTCACGATACGAACCTCTTCACCAGGAAAGTTACACACAATGTTTGTGAGTGAGGAGCAACTTTGGCCAAGAAACCTACAAATTCTCTTGACATTGCTGGATCCGTATGGCGCTCTGGACCCACTAACTTCGACTTTTTCTTGACGATCTACCTCGCCGTTGCATTTCTGCTACAGCGTCGGATGCGATCCCTACGCTATTCTTAGCGGGAGGTCGATCGTTTCGCTCAGATTTCTAGTCAGTAGGCGTGGTGCACTGCAACCATACCGTAGTGGCCAGTAGTTTGACAGCAATTGCATCTTCGCAATCGTTTATAACTTGAAGTTTCTCACTCTCCACGTGAAAGAGGTTGTCGACCTCCAACCTCTTGTCGTCTCTTGGTGGACGACCAGCACCAGAGTGGACGAAAGCCTTTTTTATGCTTAAGGTCTCCTGTTCCGCTCTTACGATAGCTCGGTCTTCAAGTTCTCGACGGTTCAGTTGGGTCTCGACCCCGGAACCGTCCGCAAAACCCTTAATAAATACAGTAACCTGTGTGTTGTTCATTTATGAGTTCACTCACGATACAACTTACTAGGTATCGTGTCTGCTGTGCATACCAAAACCAAGATGGCGACGAATAAGTCGATGCGCGTGGATGGCTAAGTCTGTGCGCGTGCGCGTGGGCTGTGATGCCGCTAAGCTAGCAGGTGCTGGGATCAGTGCAGCTGTCAGTAAGGCAAATGTTTCAGTAGACGCTAATGCGTCTACTGCAGGGAACATGTCACCTCCTACTCCCATTGGAGTTGACTGGGGGTATGACATCTGTTAATGACATTCCAAATGACGGGGATAAGTCACCTGCTACGCCAATTGTAGATGACTGGACCAAGTCACGGGCATCGCCCGACTCAGTGGTTACTGAAAGGCCGCCGGATCATCCGGTGGGCCGAGCCCGTAAAACGTTTGGTGTAATGAGGCATACAGCGTTTGCCCTGCTTCAAATTCAGGAGCTCGGCTCGAGCCCGGATTCAGAACGTGGCGGCTCAAATGGTTGTCTGAGATGGGTCTTAAAGACCTCATACAACTCAAAAATCAATGGGTCGTGAAGCTTGAGCCATTAAGCCCAAGATTTGACACGTCTGGCTATGTTGGCCACGCCAAATTTTACTTTCGTCGCATCATCCTTGATACGGCAAGCTTCAATGGCGTCGTCTACCTCGACGAGCTATTCTAAGAGGCGTCGCCTTCGATTGCCTTAAACTTAGAGATTTTCATCTTTAAGCTTTTAAGTCGACGCGAAAGCGTCGGCCGCTAGCAGTATGTAAATGGTGCTGTCTCAACAGTTGTGACTGTTGCGATCCCTGTTCTCTCAGCATGTTAAAAGCCTTGCTGTGAGGCAAGGCTACTTTTTGTTGGGCCTCGTCGAGTCGATGCTGTATGAAGCGGCTATAGTCGCATGTTGTTTTTCTGTGATCAGAGTGAACAGCATGGCACCGACCGCTGGCCCGCCTATGGCCGAACTCATGCGTTTGATTTCTTTCCATTCGATGTCACTCAAGTGAGTGAACCTCTTACGCTTCGCGGGAACGCCTTCTTGAGGAGCTTGTAAGCTTCCTTTTTCTGTTTCTTCTTCAGCTCGTGCGTGGCCGTTGAACGGGCTGCGGAGTGCTTCCAGGTGTAATGACGCATCTTTCGCTTTTATGCTTCAGTACTAGCCAACCTGCACAGATAATATTGAAGGTGAGGTGCCTCCAAATACTACACGTAAGCTACGTGCAGAGGAAGGTTTAAGTAGTTTTGAGTCTTAGCTACTAAAGATCGATACAAAGAAGGCTCAGTATAGGGAACAAGTAAAGCTTATAATTATACTCAAGTTCCTACGTAAGGATCTTTTTATCTACCGCCTATAATATATAAATATAATGTATTGCGGCACCGCTCATCGGTGCGTCTAGCAGTGATTGGCGAGTTGAGGTGAACTGAAATCGAGCAATAAACAGAATTGTTTTGTTGCTACAATATTACCGCATACGGTGATATTATAAATGTAAAAAAAATAATCAAATGATAATAACATTAAAGTTCCCTAGTACTTTCTCCCATAGGAGATTATATTATTATTTTTCGTTTAAATAGATAATGTGTAAGTGACAGTAGACTCCTTACAAGTAGCATTTCATCGCCGTCAATTAGTATCAACAAGTGTTCAAGTTTGGGACGAGTAAATTTAGCTTACTAAATGTGATATAACATGCTATTAATATAGGTGTTTGGTGTGCCACGTAGCAAACAAGAGTAATTTAAATATTTTTGCCCCACGACGCCAACGATAAAAAAGCACGAGCATCCGAGAAACGCAGTATGCTTTCTTTATGGCAGGCTTCCTTAAATTCAATCGCTTCATTGCACAGTTGGTATCTGTAGCGGAGCTACCTCGCTCCTTAAGCCATAGGAAGACCTTTAGGCTCAACGAGTCTCTTAGTTCTATAGAACTAATAGGTTTCACAACTCAGGGAGTCGTATGAAGAATTTATGCTTAGCAAATCCGAATTCAGGGGTTCATAGAACCAATTGGCAACTAGTGTCCGAGAGTATGTACCTTAGAAAGGCTTCTATCTCTCATAGATCAATGCGCAAGCCTTAAAAAAGGCACTCGACGCTTTAAGATCAAAAGTGGAACTGAACTTAATTCACTAACTAAAATCTATAATCTTACGGTAGCTAATTTAATATAGATTTCGGCCGCCAAAATTATGTATGGCGGCTGCTACATATTTTACCCATAACAAATGGGATTTGAAAATTATCTAATTTTAAAAGAACAAAGAATACTTTACCCATAAAGTGAATGTACCACAACAACGGTTCCCTAACCGATATGTGCCCCAATAGACCCTCCCCCATCAGACTGTTGACACCGAGTGACAACATTCGCTTTATTTCCTCTTTGGAATTGAAACGTAAGCAACTTATCGTTTGGTTATGTTTTGCATTCATTTGTCTAATGACAACAAAGCGTGAGTCACCGACTCCTAGCTAATTCCCCGACGATGAGTCGCAGTTAGAATATATGAGTCGCTCATCATCGGAGGAAGAGGCAGAAGAGCCTCGCTCATATGCTGCTCGGCGTGAACACGAGTCCCGTCGGGCTCCAAATCTGTTCCCAGAACGTGGTGCCGCGAGCGTTTTGACTAAATTACACCGGGCTGAGTCCAATATGTTCACGAATCCGCTCGATATAGAGCAAGAGCAGGCAATCCTCTAGTAGGACAAACTCGTCGTCGGGCTGCAGAGCTAGCGAAAGTAAAAGCTCACGGTGAATGCCGATTTACTCCACTAGTGTGGAAGAGCGTGTCAAAGAGATCACGGGTTGCAGCTTGACCATCTGGACCTCCGCCAAAGGCGAAAACGCCGGAGGAAATCGCTGCTCACGACGCTCTCCATGAGCGATACCTTACGCCTAAGGTATGACACGAGGTCAGTATCTGACGCGTTTGCGTGATCATGCTTGTTGGGCTGCAGTGACCTCAATGAGGGAAATCCCGATCTTTTTGTTTTCAAACGAATTAAATAAAACGAAAGCGAAGTTTCATTTAGAACTGGGTCTATCGGGACCGCCACCTCCACAATATTTGGAATATTAAAAAGTCTGCGGATGTGGCTGATGTTCGTTTGAAAAGGAAGCGTCGCTTCGATTTCGCCAAGCTTAAGGCCAAAGGCCAGTTACGTTCGGCGTTTATGCCACAAATCGAGGATAGGCGTAGACATTTTTTTAGTGCTTCGGTTGCCCGTGCAACCATGGATAAAAGCCGCACTAAGGCTATAGACCCATCGAAGATGTACCTTAAACTCCTAAGAGAGTTTAGAAGAGGAGTACCCCAGGCACTTCACCAGATACTGGTATTAGTCCTCACGACGGCGTCACTGAAGAAGTGTCTCCACGTGAAACTAAAGGTTCCCTCGCGCATAAAGCAGCGTAGGAGGGGGCCGAAGTCTCGGCGAAAGCATTTGATGCTCTAAAGCACGAGGTGCTACTTCTTCGCGAGGGCCTTGATTGGATTGAGAACTTTTTTGAGGCTGCCCAAACCGTCTTTGAAACGTCAGCAACCTCGTTTAAAGGGTCAGCTGAACATCCTGGTGAGGATGCAGCAATCTGCGGCAAAGCCTTTTTTGGCGCCAGCGCCTCCAAGTCCACATGGAAGGGTTCCGTTATGCTTAAGCAAGCCGACGTAGAGCACGCAGCTTGCTAGAAAGGCTTAGCGTGTAATTTAGGCCCTTCTTGGCCACGACCGCAAATGATCCAATAAAGCGCGGGTGTAACTTGGCCTTAAAATCACAGAAACCAAGTTGGTATGCAGGTTTATTTAACGAAAACTCGATCTCCGACCGCAAAGAATTAATACAGCTTCTGCTCTTTGGCATCTGCTTGTCCCTTCTGTTTGTCGGACGATCAGTAATCGCGTCACGTACATGTCTCAAGACACTAAATCGCGTCGCGAGCAACTCGCATACTTGTTTCCGAATGGTAATAGGGATGTAATTAGCGAGCCTATCTGCTAATTCTTCCCCCACCAAGCCCTCAGCCTCACAGAGGTATCGTTAACAGGACGCGTGGTTTGACCGTTGGCATAAAACAAGTGTTGCCTGTAAAGGCATGGACAGCATTATTTAACGCAAATCCAATCACTGGGAGCTTTGAAGTCCAGCGCTTTGGTGTCTGAGCACACACTGCGTAAAACGTCTTCAATGACACGATTGACACGTACAATTTGACCATCGGTCTGCGGATGTTCCGCTGTGAACATGTCCAATCTGGTGCCAAGAACTCGAAAATTTGATTTCCAGAATTTGTTTTATCCGTGAAGCGGGGGTCTCGATCGGAATAAATTACCACAGGCAAACCGTGTTGTCAAAACACGCGATCTTTTATTCGCCTTGCTTTACCTTCACCATCAATAGTATCCGGCACAGCCGCCACATGAGCTATTTTGTTCAACCGGTCAACAAAGACCACGATGCCGGTGTTACTGGCCGAATCATTTGGTAGGCCAAACATAAAATCCATTCACATGGACACCCAACACCCTGTGGGTAAGGACAGACTAGCCAGTGGTGCAGCAGCGTGAGCCGAGGGTTTTACCTGTTGGCAAGTTTCGCATGTGCGAACATATGTGCTTACCCATGTGTAAAGTTTGGGCCACCAATCAATGTACCTTACGGAGCCGTAGGTCATTTCTCTACCTATATGACCACCGAGGACTGTATCGTGCGCCTCACTATGAGGAACAACGATGCGCGGAGAATCCGCAGCATCCGTGTAATAAAGCAACTGGTCGTTATCAATAATCGATGTAACCTGCACGCAAAACGTGCCGCAATTTAAAGCTCGATTCAGTGCTTTTTAGAGCTCGTACTAGAGCTACACCCCGTTCATCCTGGGCGTAGCCGAACAAACTAATTCCGAAATAGGCGACACTATAGTGGTTAAATGAGAGAGCTCATAATTCGGCCTGCGTGGTAACTCATCAGCCAAAGCATTCTGCTTGCCAGGCTTACAATTCACCTCAAAATTCTATTAGGCGCCAAAGGAAAGTCACCGAGCCATTCTCTGTGAGAGGTGGGGCAACTTAGTCGCCGAGCGTAATGACGCGTGATCGGTAAATATCTCAAACGGCTTGGAGCCGAGCAGATGAACTCTGATTTTGATAAGAGCATACTTCATTGCGAGTAGCTCTTTGTCATAAACTGAATAATTCTTCTTCGCAGCTTTAAGTTACACATTCGCGCCCATCAGCATCTATTTGTAACGAGCACTGCCAATGGCAAAATCCGATGCGTCACAGACGTCACTGAAAGGCCAATATGGATTTGGCAGTGCCAAAATCGGGGCATGGATAAGACTATCCTTAACTGCTTGAAAGCATTATGCTCTGTGCTAGTCCAGCACCAATCTGTTTCCATTTTAAGGAGATTGGATAATGGCTTAGCCACATCAACGTGATTTTCGCTAGATTTGTACAAATAGTTGGCGAGACGCAACCGGCCAATCAACTATGGCTTTACATTAGCGAAATCCGCTCTAAGCCTCGCTTTCCAATATAGCACCCTAAGATGGATATTGTGTAATTAAAAAAAAGGTATGTGCATAACCTCGATGAGGGCGGAACAGTTGCGTCACTAGACGATTAAATGTTGACGGGGCGTTGGAAAGCCCTTGTGGCATAACCAACCACTTCCATTGCATACCGCTAGGGGTGCTACTGTAAGCGGGCTATCGCTAGCTCGCATGAGCAGTTGATAATAACCATCGACTAAGTCAAGTGCACTGTACATCGTGCATCCTGTCATATTGTTCTGGAGAACATCCTTTCTAGGAATGTAGGTTTGTGCTGGTATACTGACATTATCAAGCTTATTATAAACATGTACAATACGCCATTTACCATTTTCGGGGGTTAAACGGATGGTTTACCACATCTTGGAATTCCTTAACAAAGGGATAGAATGGATTCGTAGGATCTTTAAGGATCAATGATCCACTCCGCTCACTAAACGAAGCTGTTGTATCATCTAGGCTAGCGTCGTCCAGAAGTGACGATGAGTTTAACTCAATCGTTGGTCGAATGACCACCATCTCAGATACGTCGCCAGCCTTTTAGGCTTGGCCGCACTCATCAATAGACATTTCGTTTAGCTCTAATAGATCATGTAACGAAGGGATTGCCGCAAGGCTAATTCTCCTTCAATTTACCGGTTACCCCACTTACAAGCGTATGCAATTGCTCGCTCGTATCACTTAGTGAGGCTACAGACGGTTCGCGTCTCCCCTGTCTCGGAATTGAGACAAACGCCTCTTCGAGGCCGGGACATTCACATCCCCAAATTTTTAGCCTGGATTGATTATATACCAGAGCTGGTGTCTAATCCCATATCCGAGAAGAAGTTAGATAACTCTTCCTTGTCCAGTGACCGTATACGTGTCACTTCGTGTGAATTAGAAGGTTTGACCCGAAATGCCCTACCTCCTTTTTCTATGTCAGGCTCAGAATTAATGTCTTCAACATTGGAATTTATTAGCTCAGGCATTTCAATGTCTCAACACTGAAAGATTCAGTCAGTGATTCACGCGCCAATAGCGCTTGTGTTGCCCAGCAAAGGTGGGTTTATGACTCCAAAACTTTGCTAGAAACATTGCGCAGGGCGCCTAAGGTCTTAGACCTCCAATAGATCCATGGCTCATGGCGTTCAAGCCAGACCATATAAGGATGAGATCATAACTCGAGGTGTAATATATAAATTATAAGAAATAAGCTGGGGACATTCCCCATACTTTTTCTTTGGCGAGCTCCTTAAATACAGCAAAATCTGTTTCCAAATCAAGGACACGACAGCGTTCCACACTGTCAAAGTCTAGAAACTTCATACTTAAGTTTAACGGAAGTCTAGGAACAGTGACACGAGTCCAAGCCACTAAGCAAACAGTGATTGTATCACTTTCATCCGCTTTAAGCGCCTCAACATATGGTTGATTTCCCATTAGGAAAGACGTCGAAAATATTTGCGAGACGTCCTTGAGGCAATTAAGTTCACTATGGCTTATCAAAGCCATTCGCGTGAGTCCAAGCTATATTGTAAGTCGCTCAGATTGAGCGACTAACAATCCAGCTTGTACCCACGCTTTGAGTTATTGCGCACCATGCTAATTGGGGCTAGGTCCTGTTTCCCTCACCTCATAGATGTTCAACATAGCCTAGGTGTTTCCCAGTAGGGCTGCTGGGTATCAAAGTTTTCCCGCACCGCACTTGAGCTCTACTCGTATTGCGTAGGGGACAGGCTGTACGTAAATGTTTCGTGCTTCCGCACATGTAACATCATCGGTTGTTCTGATGCTGTTCGACAGCTTGAAATGCTTCTTCTTCTTCATCAAGAAGGCTTCAATTCATGGGCTCCGGTGTTTTAGACGATATCGATGTGCTCGAAGAGCTTGTACGGTAAACAAGCGTGCTAACACGAGCAGACTTAAAGTCGAACTCAGCACGTAGCGCTTAGCAACTGCCTCTTCGAATACTGCAGAATGCAATTGGAATAATTCCGCCCAAGCAACGCCCTCATTGAGACCTCCCCACATTAAGACTGTTACGACAATTGCTTCTTGCGCCGGGTCTTGATGCATGGATGCAATGAGAATTCTCAACTCCTGGACATAGTCCCCTAGGTTTCGCTTACCCTGTCGAGTCGCTATGAGCCGTGAACGCATGCGAAAAGCCTGATCCGGCGGTGCATGCTGGTCATTTGCCGTTCAGCGAATCCCATGAGGGAAAAGCGTCGTTATGGATGCGCTGCACGAGAGTGCCTATTTCATGGCTCTTCATCCGAGCTTGGAAATGGCCATGACCACCTTTTGTCGTTCTGTTAAGAACAAGGCGGAGTCTATGGACATCTCTATCTGCTCAATCCAAAAAGGGAGATTTTCTCCTTCTTTACCCTCAAATGTCTTCAAATTGACAACAAAAGGGCGAGCCTTAGGCTCTGAATCAGGTACAGAGATTTACCGAGGTAGCATAGATGCCGCTAGGTAATCCTGGACCTATCCGATCGGGGAGGATTCTTATTTCATAAAGGCTTCAAGCCATGCACGCAGAACCTCTGGTCCCTGGGACATGCCGAACTCATAATGTTAAAGACCAAACAGAATTTTGAGCTTCTCATCCGCTGTGCGTTGCGCCTTTGAAAGTTCTGGAAACGTTTTAATTTCAGTAAAGGCTTCGTCTTATAAATACTCAGGCGTAGATTGACTACGAATGCTACCAGGTGTAGTGGAGTTGCCTCGCTTGCTAAACAGATGTTCCGTCTGCCGTAGTATCTTCTTCTCTCACAACACTAGATGTTGCGGGTGCACGTGGCGATTCACCACGTGAGTACGACCCCTCACTGGAGGTCGACTACAAATGCGAGTCGGATGAAATGGCCGACTCGAGTAGAATAGAACAGTCGCCTAATAAACGTCAGGCGGCTGACTATGAGCCTTCGAATGAGAGGGCTCATTCTGATCGACGAATTAATAGTCTATTTGGTTCCGACAGTGAGGATGATCCTCATCGCCCGTTCCGTCTCCTGTACGGTCACCTGCACCTGTTTCTGTGCAAGGTGATGACGATGGCGCAAGCCCATCGTAATAAAAGTTGCTGTGGTACCCCTGCTTCAGCGGGTACCACTCAGGGGAAGGAAGACAATATAATGTCTCATCTCGCCCCTGAGAAGAAGCCGTGGCTTTTGCCAGAACGGCTAATCAATTGCTTGTCTGGAGAGACTACTTCTCACTTTAAATATCCCTTATTTACTGCGACAAAGCTACATGGCCTTGATCCCAGCGCGAAGAACTTTCGCGCTGAGGAAGATTTTTATCTCCATGCTTTTTTCAAACATCGATGGTATAGTGGCAACAATAAGCGTAAGACATCGATCACAGGCAAGGAGGCAAATCTCTTGTTCCTGGATCATGTGTACCGACTACACGGGATGCCCGAGTCCATAGTATCGGACCGGGATCCACGTTTTACGTCTGGTTTTGGCGACATGTGTTCGAGCTGCTAGGTAGCAAGCTCCACATGTCGACCGCAGATCATTCCCAGACCGATGGCCAAACAGAACGTGCCAATCGGGTCGTGGCGGATGTCTTGCGCACTATAGCAACTCCCAAAGAGTGGACCAAGCAATTGCCCTTTGTGGAGTTCGCTATCAATAACAGTGTTCACGCCAGTACGGGTGAGACACCGTTTATATGAGGGTATCATCTCAAAGACTGAAACTTGCCCTAGTGACCCTGCCAGTTTAGCAGTGGTCAATAAAACTACGCCTTATGACAGACCTCTTGGCGGTATCATAGGCGAGTTTGTTGCTTAAAGCGTGAGCGAGGCGCAACGCTTTGTGAATGAGCGATTAGCCATCACACGTAAAGTCTGTGACGCAATGGCAAGTGCACAGGACAAGCAAAAAGAATATGCGGACCGAAATGGTCGCAAAAAAATTAACGCTTTAGAGTGGGTGAAAAAGTACTATTAAGTACTGCTACCGTACCTAAAAATGCAATTTCTGTACTACCTGGAGGTACTACGAAGTTGTTGCCGCGTTTTATTAAGCCTTTTACGATGGTAGAAGAGGTTGGAAACCTAAATTATAGGCTCACCCTTCCCCCATATATGAATACGCACCCCGTATTTTACGTG
>NC_090614.1:538714-553230 GCF_004359215.1 Bremia lactucae
CTAGCGTCATCCGTTACGCGAGGTATCTAGAAAGATACGCTCGCAATACATATTAAGTGTTATCTATAGAGATGACATTTTAATTGGTAAAAATAGGTATTTATATTTAATACGATTAAATATAAATCAGTCTGAAAACTACTTCCTACTTGGTATGTGCGCACGAGGAGCCGGATTACCGCTCCCGTGACGACACTTAACCAGAGTACTTAGTGCGTTGGGTGGGGTCGCTTACGCGCCCACTACAACTACCTCACTGCACGCAAGAGAAGCTGGTTAAACCGCTTCCTCGCTGTGCTAGGGTGTGCGTCCAAGTAGAGCGTGGCCGCATTACGACCGTTACACCATTACAGTAAATGAAGGACTTCATTAAACATGTAAAATATAGCTAAGAGCAAAATTCATACATAAAGTTGTTTTCGAGAAGGAAACTTTTTGCAATTTTGCCGTCAGATGCACTGTTTTTCGTTGTGAGAATAAGATTTATAATCTTGCAACCTCTTAGCAAATGACAAGCAACTTCGCTAACCACGCACGCTCATTTGGTAGCAATTCGGGTCCCGCTTTCTAATCATAAAGCGAACTTCGTAACAATCGCATCCAACAGAGTGTTGGCAGTCCGTATCGATGGACTTCGTCTTCGGATTTCCCAAAGACGATCACAAAAACAACGGAATCCTTGTTTTTGCAGACGGAGCCAGCAAGATGGTACATCTTGCTGCAAGACCCAGGGTCGATCACGGCTCCGGGCTGTGCCCGTGTCTTTATCGACACGGTATCCAACTCCACGGATTACCCCGTGAATTGGTCTCGGATAGAGACCTACGGTTCACGGCGGAGTTCTGGCAATCCGTGTTCCGATCTCACGGAACATGGCTGACTATATCTACATCCGATTACCCAGAAACAGATGGTCAAACAGAACGCGTAAATCGCGTCCTCGAAGGGATACTTCGAGGTTACGTCCAATCGTATCCGAATTGGAGCGAGTTTTACCGATCGTCGAATTCGCCATCAATTAATTGGTGCATGCGGTTACAACGCATACACCGTTCTTCGTGAATGTCTTGCGCCATCCTCGCATACCTACCCAATTAGAGGGATCCTCTAGTTTAAGGGGGGGGACTCGCACGAGCAAAACCACGTCTGGCTCATGCTCATCACGCGTCGAAGTTAACAATGACGCGAGTGATGTCGATGTCGAAGAAATCGACATCGAAGATGAGAAAAATCTCATGGCAGTACGCACAAAGCGTTCTGAAAAAGACAAATCAAATGAGTCAGCAGAAGAATTTCTGCTAACTCGAGAATCAATAATCCGTTTTTTTCAGTATTCCATTGCTAACGCAGTGGACCGTCAGAAACGGAATGCAGACAAACATGGAAGATCAAATGTTTATTCATTTTTAATAAATAATCTAGTGCGTAAACCTACCTAAGCGATTAGTCACTAATATGGGTAGCAGTAAACTACTACCTAAGTTCATTGGGCCTTTCCGTGTAGTGCATGCAGAGGCAATGCGTACACAATAGAATTGCCACGTTTTACGTTGGTCGGCTCCGCCCGTACCATCAGTACGCGCTTTCTTCCGAGGACGGATCTGACCACCCTTTTCAAGAATCCCTAAAAGATTCTTGTGATCGCGAAACGGATTCTCATGTTGAATCTGGAGTTTCTCATGCCGGTTCCGAATTTCCTCGAAACGGCGATGAGCTGACGACAGCTCATCACGAAGAGCGTGATATTTCCGTCCGTACTCCAACATGAAGTACGCAATCTTCGAATGGACTTTTAACCGCTCGATATGGTGAGCTCGCATCGTCTGCTCCAACGAGCGACGCTTGCCACGCTCGTGGTCAAGTCCCTCCTCCAAATTATGGAGGAAGCGATCGAGTTTGTCGATCTTCGACTCTAGATCCGACATACGGTTCGGATCAAATTATCCTCCTCCGCCACAACGATTGGTGAATTCCCACGGTAGTCAACGTTTCCTTGTGGAGCGTATCCAGAACCACCGTGATGTGAAGGGGCAGCGAACGAGTTATCTTGTTAGCTGGCACGGTTATCCACCTTCACATGACAGCCGGTAGCCTCGTTCCCAGCTGGTTGCTGACGTTGAGGGCCTCGTTCGTCAGTTTTGACGAGACCCATCCGATGGTATAAAAGGCCCATCCGAAAACACGCGCCCCTGGCGCTTATAAATCGATTGAAAAACGTCAATCGCATCCCGCATCTCAATAGATATGCGAGCCCTTCCCCAGTGTGAAGAAACGGAATAGACATCCCCTTTTACCCTCTTCGAGTGTCAACACAACCCGGACAGGGATCCTTGCCTTATGTCACAATCCCGACAAAGCTGTGTGTCCAATGGTGTGGCAATCACATTGCTTTTGCAGGGCCTAGTGGAATTAGGCAATTCTACATGTGACACAGAAATTTAATAATATATATGTTTTTTGGCGCAAAAGTTATTGTAAAATTGTCGATGCAGAGCGTCAACCTTAAAGAACCAACAGAATCAGCCAAGGCGTTTATGTACTTTGAAAAAAGGATTTTGTTAGTCATAATATTCTGCAGAAATATTATATTGAATAGGATGCGGGACGAAATTTACGGATTTATGAACCAATTAAAACGCATAACTTTGTCCATCCTGAAGCTTTTTTGATGGAGTTCTACCCACATGATGCATCGAATGCCGCTGACGCCAATGCGTGCGCCGCCATGTTCGCAGATACTACACTTCTTTTGGTGCGCAAATTCTTTTCTTACGCCTATATTTTCATAAGACGTTTGCATTGTAAGATCGTTACGAATTGACCTAATTGTGCATCATTCCTGCTGCAAGCCCGCGATCTCCAACGCAAATCTGGGCCAGCTAACTTTAGACCTTGTGATCAACACACTGCTGCAAATTGGAGACAAATTCGTACGACGAATAATTATCTTACTATATATAACCTTGTATTAATTTTAACACGTTGGTCCTGGAACTGTAGGGCGCAAAGCTGACGCGCGTCGGCCACCTGCTCAGTCAAGTAGCTCCTCCAATTGCAGGCAGCGCAGCATTCACTGGACAGCATGGTCTATGTCTTAATCTCGAGGGTACGTTTTTCTGTCTGTGGATAAAAACTTACGAGATTTAAAGACGAATATCGTCGTAATTTGATAATAGTGTACCAATGCAAGGAGAAAAACCTCACAATTATTCAGCAACGAGCTCTTGTGTTGCCGGTACATGCTACGTTAGCAACCAAAATTTCTTAAAATTTATTTCTTATATTGTTGCTGTAGGGACGTGCGCGTGCATTTGTTCAAGAAATTCTTGACTGGGCAATTACGAGCAAAGTGGCAACACTTGGTGTAATAGCAGGATGCGACGATATGCTGCGTCACGATCGCAATATGATCAGGTTGGATACATTTTTAATTCGCTACTAGCAATGCGTAGACTAAGCCAATTTATTTCTGTATAGTCGTCCAATCCGCACGATTTGTTCTTCTGATCAATTGGTTGGGGAATGCTTAACGCGCTTTGAGGGTTTGGCAATTAGCGCAAGTGGTGCTTTAGAAGTGATAGAGACTTCCTCCTTATCGACCGACCAGTGGACATTAATCCGCGGTGCTGGCCTCGCTCCACTCCTCCATGCTCAGTGTGATGAGAAGAAAGTCCCCTTTATCGCGTGGGTGATGCCATGTGCAGAGGGGAATAATGTACCGGACGCAATTGCCATGACGACGCAGCTTTTTCGCTCACTAAGAATTGATCTCCAGCCTACGAAAACCGTTGCTTCCATGCCTCTTTCAACGTCGCCAACACTTTCATTTGCCTTTCCGCATTCATGGAATCAGCTCTTTGGTAGAAGTCCGGATGTATCGCTGTACTTGTAATAGAAAATTGCCAAGAGACTGCAATACTTTATAAAATCCTTTTCTGCGCATCGCATTTATGATAAACACATCAAGAAGAAGTCCCTTGCTGTGATACTAATCTTGTATTCTGAATCTATAATAATAATGAGGCTTCAAGATACTAATAATCTCGAATTATTATTTCTAAGCGACACTGCTTTCACTTAATAAACGAGATTTTTTTTTCAACTTTATCCTTTCAACCTATCTTTTGCTAATTGGCGTGCTTCATCCGTGGCAAAATGACAAGCAGATTGGGCATACGGACAGAAAGCGCATTCAGCAAAACTCGGTCTCGCCTCAAAGTTTCCACGCCGTAGACTCGATGCTACGTCGACAATCGCATCAATCGCTTCCTGCTCGACTTTGTCCGAAAAAGGCACAAATCCCTTTTCAATTGCAACTTTCGGTGTAGATTCTGTCTTGATTCTATCGCTTTGATTTCCACCAATTTGCTGAAGTGTAGCCCCGTACGGTGCCTCGCCATATACTTGACGCAGCGCATACATGTATAGTTTTAATTGTAAACTGTCAATCGCGAGTTTCTGCATATTACGCAGAGTACCCCCCATATTCGACTTGAATTCCTTCACAACAAAACTAGAAGTGCCATCGCCAATTGGATTCAATACAAGGTCAACGCGATCCCATACACCACGTAGCTCTACGTTCGCTTCAGAAACATGGAAAGAAAACGCTTGTTCGACGCAAACGATTTCTTTCAATTGCGTGTCCCAGAAATGCATTCCCATGAATTCGTTTAATGCGTTTAAGCCACGCTCGTATACTACAAAAGCCTGTTCCTCGGACGCAAAGAGTCCATATCCGTCTTGACTCCATGATTGCTCGAACGCTTTGGTTGCTTTTGCAGCTGCAAGTGTCTTTATTTCTTCCGTGATTTTTCCATGCCGTTGCGCTTGAGCAAGATACGTTGCAAATGCTGCAACAGCTGCATGGAGAGCACTTCCATACATCATGGACGTCGACACGTTTCCGTTAAGCTTCATTATACGACCAAGATAATACCGATGTGGGCAACGCTGGTATGTGGCAATTTGGGAATACGATAAATGCGACGGCTCGTGTGAAAACGTCGTCACTACACGTGCACGAGAGTGAGGCATCTTGTTGCTATAGGCAGGAGACTCTTTGTGTGGAGTCTCGATTTCTTGTTTCTGGTCCAAAGGAATGGCTAATTCGTTCTCTCTGCTTCGACTACGTTTCATACTTGAAGACAATAGCATCCGCTTTATAAGCTGATACATTCTATCCATGACTTTGGACAAAGTTGTTGAGAAAGTATGGTCCGATTGATCTTGATTAATCAATAAATGACGTCGAATGGAGTCCTTTGATGAGACATTGGAATCATTTGATTCAGTGTCTTGGCTGTTGCGATTCAAAACAATTGCTTTTGAATCACTGTTTTGATTCCAGAGTGGATGAAAGATTCGACTTAAGCTTTCGCGCTTGGAGGAAGGAAACGTGACAAGGTTCGTATATGAAAGCACAAGTTCGGTGTACTCAACTCGCATTAGAGCTTCGTACACGAGTCGTTCGCACTGTTCAAGGTAGTGTGAACGTGTCTGGACTGGAAAGGGCTTTCTTAAAAGCTCATATGGAAGCGGTAGCGTTAAACGCTTCATTCGTCCTGGAAACTTACTGTCACGCATTGACATAAAGATTAAAACATGGTGAGAATCCTCCTCTTCCCCTTTCGAGGCCATAGCTGACTCGAGCGCATGTTTAGTCAATGGAAGTACACGTATACATCCACGCCCCATCTCATTGTTCATTTGATTATGTTCTAACGTGTCTTCCCGTGATATTGACGAAGTCAAAGCAGTCTCTCGTAGGTGTTGTAAATATGGGACTACAAACGTTAATTGTTCACTTTTGACAATACTCTGTGCCATCTCGAGCTCCCGTAAGAAATCAGCAAGACATGACGACTCGTGCTCCTGTGCCACGGAACTAGGACAAAGCACCGCTTCTAGTTTCCCAGACTTTTGTAGGAATCGGTGCACAATTTCTACTGTCGACAATTGATGACTTTCATCGCGCAGCTGCTTCATAAGAGTTATAAACGAGCTCGCTTTTTGAAAACCATTTTCAATGGCAAGAGCTACTGATTTCGGCAGCTCTGCCACTTTGTCTTTTCTTATCAATTGCGACGTTGTTTCAAATGTTTTTTCGTGACTTTGAATAAAAGTTTCTAGAACGACAAAGAGATTCGCATGACTTTGGTGGTTTTTCTCCATTAACCACGATAAAAGCTCGGCTGGTAAATCTACATAGTCCGAGCGTAATACGTTATACAGGTGGCGCGAATCACTAGGAAAGCACAAGGCACACAAGAGTGAATACACGGCATTGACGCCTGGTTCGTCAAAGAGATGAATGAATCCACCTCTTGCATTTGTTGTTGCAGCAAAGCTTGGATTCGGGATTTGGATCGAAAGTCCTTGATTTCTAAAACCCATTGCAATGCGATGGACATCAGCATTGGAAGGACACAGCACCGTGGCTTGAATTGTAGCACTTGACTGCCTTTTTTGAGATAAAAACGTGCTTATTTCGTTGACTTCGGCTTCGAAAGTATCAAATTTTAAGCATTGCAGTGGTACAGGACATTCAATGCGTCCTAAAAGCTTAGCATTCGATGTCAAGACTTGCTTGGCAAACATTTGTCTCTTTGCTCGCTTCTCCAGTGCTTTATCAAAAGATTTGACACAATGAGTCACTTGATGTTCACGACCAATACAGGAAGCTGTCATTTCTAATTGCTGCTCTAAAAGCAGAGTTCGAGAACATTGTTCGGTATCTAGTAGCACGCTACTGAAACTCGCACTAGATTGGATGCTTTCTTGAGCGCATAAGTGTCCAATTAGTCTTGCCATTGCAGACGTCATTCGGTGCACGTCGTCGACTACCACATCTGTATACGCTTGTACTGCAATTCGACTAAACTCCATTTCTTGCTCAGTCACGCTTTCTCTCTGCACGCCACAGAGTTCCAGCATTTCCAGCACTAGACCGTCCCATGACGTGACGTTCTGTTGGCTCAAGACGTTGTGATACCTTCGATACATTGACGCTAGTTCACGTGAAAGGTGTTCACTAGAAGTAGCAGCAACAGCCTCGTACTGTTCAATACTGACGCCTTCTTGTTCTAATAGCCTAAAGAGCTGCAGTAAATCGTGCACTCCTTTGCGTCGTTGAAGCGTGGATGTGGTCGAATTACCCGCCAGTGCAATCCCGTTGTGTAGTAGTAATGCCAATAGCTGGGCGCTATTGAAGATTCGACGCTCACGCCCGCTCTCACGCAGTAATAGCTGGCAGAATTCGCGCACACCGAAAATTCCGTGGCCATGGCGCTCTAGCTCAAATGCGGGCGATTCATTCTCCAGTATCTTACGCACAGACGAATTAACTGCGGAGCTTCCAGTGAGAAAAAGTACGCGACGATGGGGCTGCTGGAGAAGCGAGCGCATGCGCTGCAAGGCTTTGTGGTTGGGCAAAGTAGTGACCAAGCTTTCATGTACAACGGAAGGGCTGACGGGTGGGATTTTCGGCAGATTCATAGGAAAAGAGCTATAGAATAGTCGATTAGAGTTATAAGTAGAGATAGACGTCTTGCGCACAGGCGTGCAGCGACGCAGCGACCGCCACGCTACGTCTACTTGTCGAGCCATTTTGGCCAAAGGTCAAAAGAGCTTGCTGGGAGTTGACATTCGAAAAGCTCATTTATTTATTTCAAATTGGGTTTTATTAAAACTTTTAATTTAAATTCCAAATGCAAATCCGTCAATGACTCATATATGATAGGAGAATCGACCGGGTAGTCATTATTTGATATATCCCTTTTTGCTGATGCGTTTTTTTTCACAATTGTTTGTGGCGTAAAGGTTTCATCGAAAACTCCAAATCACACCACAACAGTGGAGCAGCATCACATGTTGGAAAGAGTTCCTCTTTAAGCCGTTTATACCATACCGTATTATTCGAATCTTTAATCATATCTGTCGACTTTCATGTCTCATCTGCGCCAACACCGGAATATCAGGCTTTGGCTGATGCCCTTGACCGTTCCGGTGTAAATCGGATTCGGAAGAAGCCTTGTACTGATTGTACTGGCGGAGACGCTCAACATAAAACGTAGGATGCGTATGCTTTCTACGAGGCAACTTGATCGTGTATGCATTATGTAATACACGAAACGGGCCGATATATCTGGGCAATTATTCATTACTGCCTACATTCGTCACAACGTGCTTTGGTAATTTTACCGCAGACAGTAGGACAAGGTCATTAATTTTTAAATAAAGGTATCAGAATTCCGTTTCTGTCGGTCCACCGCATCAGTGATGAAATCCTGAACGAAACGGACCTCTGCTTCTCTAGCCAGCAAAAAATCACCTGCATACTCGGTTTAATTTTTGTTTTCAGTGCGACCGGCTCGCACTGCGAAGATATCAATCTCTTCATTATTGAAAGTATTATCATGCTCATTAATAGTATTGATTTCGATGCTGAGTCTTTCAGCATCGTTGTCTACTTCAATGTTAGCTAACTCGACATTGGTATCCTTCGCATTGACCTTAAGGCTAATGCGTGATGAGCAAGAGCTAAATGGTTCTTTGCTCGAGCGAGCCCCGCCCCCCTTAAACAAGAAGTTCTCTCAAACAGGGAAGGTATATGTAGGTGGCGTAAGCCATTCATGAAAACCGGTATGCTTTGTAGAAGCATGCACTGAATTATTGATGGCAAATTCTACCATCCGCAATAATTCGCTCAACTCTTGAAAGAGTGGACGTATCCGCCAAGAGAAGTATCTCTTCGAGAATACGGTTTGCACGATCCATCTGACCATCTGTTTCAGGATGATCAGAAGTTGACATTTTAACTGTGCTCGAAGTGATTTGAACACTGTTTGCCATAATTCCGCAGTGAATCTAGGGTCTCAATCTGAGACCAGCTAACGGGGTAACCCATGGAGTCGAATTATTATGTCAAAAAAGACATGAGCACAACCTTTGGCTGTGGTCGACTCCAGGACGGCAGCAAGATGACCAATTTGGTAAAATGGTCCACAAAATCAAGAATATTATTATTCTTGTGGGTATCTTCGGGAAATCCGAAGACAAGTCCATAGAAACGGACTGCCAACACTCTGTCGGAACAGGTAGAGGTTGTAACCGAGCACGGGATGAAGCACTGGGCTTGACTCGTTGGCAAACTTTGCAAGCACGTATGTACTTGCGGACAGAATCATCATACTGGCGTGGCCAGTAGAAGTCGCGATTTTCATGAGTAAGTCTTCTCACATCCACGTTGACCACTTTTCAAAGCATCGTGGTACTCATACATGATGCGTAATCGCAAATCGTTATGAATAGGGATGACGACATGAGGTGTGTCGCCAGCAATGGTTGTAAAATACACTAAACCATTGCGTGTCGTATATCGATCAGCTGAAGATTGATACAATTTCGACAATCCTTTTAAGGATTGTTGAGATGTTTTTTCAAGGTAATCCATCAGCTCTTTAAGAGTCCTATCTTCTTGAAAAGCTCTTCTAACGTCGTCGAGTAATGCAGACGACGGAACACTTATTGTTGCAACAGTGGCCTTATGCTCACTGTTGATTTGCGCAGCCGGCTCAAAATCGGGCCGGCGCTAAAAGGTATCGGCGACGACGTCTTGATTTATATTCCACGGAGAAGTTATACTCCGCGAAGAAAATAATCATCTCGCCATTCTTTGCGAGAGGCGTGGACTGTTTACGGCCATGCGTAAAGACGCATGGCCCGTGTAGCAATGAACGGTATATTTTCCAAGAGATAGACCCTAAACTTAGCCAGTGCATATTTCATGGCAAGGAGTTTCTTGTCATGCACTTAATTGTTGCGTTCAGCTGCTTGAAGGTGACGCGATTGATAACAGACGAAGTGCTCTGCGTCGTTTGTGTGATATTGCATTACCGCACAGCCGATTGCAAAATCGCTGGCATTACAGACCACCGGTCCTGGTCAGCAATCGCCAGAATTAACGATTTCTTCAAGCTTTGCTTGTAGCCTCAATGGATCAATGATAATCGGCGCTCCATGACCACTTTACATTTTGCTCTAACAAAAAAAAGAAAGATGTACTGTCATTTCCGCATAATTGCGTGAGTACTTGTGCAGGTACGCCGCTAAGCCGAAAAACTTTCGGAGTTCCTTCAAATCGACTGGCACAGTTCAATCACACTGTGTTTTCCCACAATGCACCCAAAAAGTGATATTACGCACGCAGCGAATATACACTTTTTGAGATATGCATACAACTTGTACTTACGCATAAGTGTTAGAACCTCTCGGACGTCGGTACGATGTGCTTCAACATCTGACTTTCCATTCACGGATCTGCTATGAACGAAGACATCATCAAAATACGTCGCTGCGAAATCCTGCACCGATCTCAACAGATTCATTACGCATCTGTTAAATGTCGCAGGGGGATTACTAAGTCCCTGTGACATGACTAAACATTCCCACAGCATACCGCTTGGGGTTGTTACTGCTGTGAACGGAATATCCTGTTCACGCATAAGGATCTGATAGAATCCATCCATCAAATCCATTTACGAAAAGATAGTACTCTTTGACATACCATCAATGATTACTTCTTTTCGTGGTATCGGCGTTTGAGCCGGTACTGTTGCAGTGTTCAGTTATTGAATGCATGCACTATCCGCCATCCTCCTGTTGCTTTACGCACAAAGAAGGTCGGAGAGCTATGTGTGGTAGTTGATTCTCTCACATGTCCTGCTGCTAAGCATTTGGATAGAATTTGTCGACCGCTATTACTTGTTACGAGGCAATGACCATTGCTTCATCACACAGTATTTCGAACCTGAGATTAGGTCGATTTCGTGTCGAGTGCCTTTACGCTTAGGCGACTCGAACGGTAGTGAATTAGGGAAAACATCCTTAAATTCCTTTAATTCGTTACATAAAGGGCTTGTCTTTAAATACTTCCAGAAATGGGACGTAAAACGTTCAATCCGAGTCTTTCCATCGATGACACTTTCGTCCATCGATGAGCTCTTGAGAATCCTTCGTTCTCAGAAATTACTATTGCCGACCGAATCTCGGCAACGTTGTTGTCATCTGTCACAAGTACGCAGATATGCTTGACTTTGCCCCTACGCAGATCATGCAAGAACCGTTTCGTTTCCAGCGTTGGTAATTGAGTTATGTCCGAGGTTTACTCCGGAGGCGCTAACCAATCAAGTGTATAAGCGCCTACTCGATCCATTGTTTACTAAGACATTGATCGTCTCAGTTTCTTCCTTAGAACTTATTTCCAAAGGTATCTGAGAACCATTGACCACAGGTTTCCAGGGACTTATTCCCACAGAAAGTTTTTGGGGAGTATCCTCCTCAACTACCTCTAGCTGTGGTTGCCCAACCACAGCAAGATCCTCGACGATCGGCTCTCCAGTCGTTCTAGGAATTTCGCGCTGTCTCTTATGGACTGGCGCTGTAAACTTTCTTGGATGTTGCTTCTTAAGCAACCATCCTTGTTTCGTACCACTAAACTTATTCGAGTGGTCGAACTTCGACGCTGTTTGTGCTTGTGCACAGCCGTCAGGATCAAACTTCACAATATGTTGGGTATTCACACTGAGGTCTTGTACAGTCATGCTACCGAAGTGAGGTCATCGCACTCTCTCATAGGACATCCACACGTTTGTGGACGCTCCAAAACGTTCATTAGCTGGCCATCTGATGGACAAGAGACAGGCATCGTCACGGCTTGATGCTGCCAATTTATACATGGCTCGTACATACTGAGCCATAAGAATCCAAGGATGACATCAGATTTGTCATTTAAATCTGGTAAGATGAAATCATCATCGTAATGTTTACCCTTTCACGTGTATGGATACCAACTACACGTTTCTTAAACGTTACAGGTGCGCCTGTTGCTAGGCGCACTGTCATCCTCGTTAGAGGGATATCGCGCTCAATAAATTTGAGTCCGCGATTTTCTAGCGATTGGCATTTAAAAAATTATTTGACGCCCACTATCGACTAGGGACTTAAGTGGCAACTTATTTAACACTTTTGTTTTCAGGGTGAGGAGGTTGAACGCATCCCCAGTTACACACAATGTTTGTGTGTGAGAAGCAACTTTCGTCAAAAGACCTGCAAATGCTTTTGACGTTGCTGGATCAGTAGAAAGCTCGCATCTAATGACCCCAAACGTTTTTGACGATTTGCCTCGCCGTTGCGATGTCGCAACAGCGTCGGATCGGCGTCCTCCGCTATTCCTAGCGAGAGGTCTGTCTTTTTGCTCAGTGATTAAGGCACTGGCTGTGGAACACTACACTGGTCCATTTTTCGATTACAATTCTATAATCGTTTGTAACTTGAAAAGCGAGGTTTCTAGGTCTCTACATACGAGAGATCCATGGGTTCTGGACGTCCGTTTTCTTGTCGTCTCGGTGGGCAATAAGCACCAGAGTGGACAAAAGCATGTTTAAGACTTAAGTCCTCCTGTTCCGCTATAGAGATCGTTTGGTCTAGCGACTCTGATTCTAGCCGGAACAGGTGGGTCTTTTCAGGACCGTATGCAAGACCTTTGATAAACACAGTTACCTGTGTTTGTTCATCTATTGGATGACTAACGATACAACTGACCAGGTATCGTATATGTTGGGCATGAGCGTGAATGTCACGCTTGCCCTGCTTTAAATCGAGGAGATCGTCTCGAACCCTAAATTCGGCACGTGGCAGCTCAAATGTTTGTCTGAGCCGACCCAAATACTAATGGGTCGTAAAGCTTGAGCATCAAGCCTAAGATTTGGCACGTCCGGCTGATTGGACACGCCAAATTCCACTTTCACCGCATCATCACTGATACGACGAGCTTATATGGCGTCGTCTAACTCGACGAACCATCTCAAAAAGGAGTCGCCTTCGACTGGTTTAAACTTCAAGTGTTCGGGTCGACGCGGAAGCGTCGGCCCATCAGCAGCATATACATGCTACTGTCTCAACAGTTCCAACTGTTGAGCGCTCTGTTCTCTCAACACCTCTGTGTGTTGAGAGCCTTGCTGGTAAAGCAAGGTTACTTCTCTTGGGCCCCATCGAGCTCATTTAGAATGAACTCGGCTATGGCCGCATGCTGTTCATCTCTGCGCAGAGTGAACAGCATAGTTTCAACGGCTGGCCCTTCTACGAACGAGCTCATTTGTTCGATCGCTCTCCATTCGAGGTCACTCAAATGAGAAAACCTCTCATGCGTTACGCGATAACCTTCATCATGGGCTTGAAAGCTCCCTCCTTCTTCATCCAACATGTCCACGTTGGATGGAACGTGCGTGGGCCGTTGAACGGACTACGAAGTGCTATCAGGTTTAAAGAGGCACCTTTCACTAGTACTGGTAAGTACTAGTTAACCTACACTGAGTACAGTGTGGGTAGGGTGTCTCGAAACTTCACGTACATAAGAGAGTGCAGAGGATGTTTCTAGGTAGCTTAGGGTCTTTAGCTACCAAAAGGTAATTCAATGAATTTAGAATAATGGAAAAGTACAAATGTATAATATAATTAGTTTCCTGTGTAACGATCTTCTATCTACTACTGAACTTACTATATTAATATCTCATTAAGTATGGCGCCTCCTTGCGCACCGCACAACCGTGTCTTGAAGCGACTGGCGGGGTTTATTTAAACTTAAATCAACCAACCAATAGAGCTAGTGTCTTATTGCATCAATAATCCAAAGTATTATTGAAACTTTTCAAGTCAAAATTAAGAAAGATATAATAATAATAATTTTGCACTACTTTATTTATTTCCTCTCATACGAAATAATATTGATTATTTCTCTTATAGATATAATACTTATGCAACGGACACCCCGTTACAAGATCCGATCAATTCGCGATTGCGATAAATGGCTCGTATTTTCGACGCCAATGATGTGATCACACATGCCACTAAATTCGATATTCATAATGGTTTTGGATTATAAGCGGACCCCTCGGTCTGAAAATTATTACAATCTTAGAAATCGTTGATTTGCGGCGATTGTGCCGTTAGAAGCTTTGCAAATCCGAACTGCTTTAATGGCCTCCGCCTCTTTGCATTACGTGGCACTCTTGCGATATTACTAGACACCCCGGCATCGATAAAACTCTCATCATGTGTGTAACGGGGTATCGTTACATGAAATGAACACTCTAAGGTTGTTAATTAATGTATCTTCTAAAAGGTAGATAATATTTAAGTATATTACTTGACATGGTAATATTCTAAAGGCTTAGATATAGACCATTATATCTACTTTCTCCGCGGTCCAGTCAGCGCTGGACGCGCGCAAAGAGAAAGACAGATAAGACTTTTTGTGGATATTTTGTATTAGTTTATAATCAAGTTAGTTATAAGTAGATCGACAAGAAGAACTTAATTCTATTAATACAGTTTTCATTTAACCCTCTTTAAAGCAAGTGTTTCAAGGAGAAGACTCCTCTGCACGTACTAGTGTACGTGAAGTGACGTGAGGCACCACTCGCACTGAGGCAGTGCGAAGTGAACTTGTATTGAAG
>NC_090614.1:553330-556960 GCF_004359215.1 Bremia lactucae
TACAGTGTTCGTCACCTAACGAGAGGCACCACTCACATCTGAAGCAGTGTGAAGTGGACTTGTACTGAAACAGTACAAGTCGCAGTGCCCCGTTACAGTGTGGCTGTAATGCGCCTTTCAGAAGGAAAGGCGCAGAGTATCGCTTCCCAACTGTAATTTAGCGTGAAGTACCAAGGTATCAAAATCGACTCGTTTGCCATCGCCCTTTGGAAAGAAAGTTCTAGGAGCAATTGTCAATTTTGCGATATAGCTGAAAAATAAAATTGTTCATTTGTAATGTGTATTTTTCATTTGATCAATAAAAATATACGGTGAGGGTGTGTGGCTATACCAAAAGGTGTGTGTGTCTATACCGGTTCTCTATTTATTATGTTAGATATCGGCTTTTTAAATAGCAGACAAAATCCATGGTTTCCGTTTTTTGTGGTCTCGTATCTTAGTCCGCTTCAAAATGTCAATAACTGCTGCAATTGAGCAATTTGATTTTATTTTGCATCCATCGACCGCCACCCAGCGACGCCCGAACTTGGCGTCTAGCGCTTTCTTGGAAGGGTGCACAAAAATTCATGTCGAGATTTGAATGGCTTGCTTCAACTCGGGACCTGTGATACTTAGGCAGCCGCCAAAAAGGTGCCCTATTGATAATATAGTAGATTTAAAACATACACATTGTAACGGGGCACTACCGACTTGTACTTCTTCAGTACAATTCCACTTCGCACTGCCTCAGTGCGAGTGATGCCTCACGTCACTTCACGTACACTAGTTTAAGCAAAGGAAGTCTTCTCTTTAAAACACTTGCTTTAAATAAATGAAAACTGTATTGATATAATAAGTTCTTCTTGTCGATCTACTTAATACTAACTTAAATATAAACTAATACAAAATATTCACTAATAGTCTTATCTGTCTTTCCCTTTGCGCGCGTCCAGCGCTGACTGGACCGCGGAGAAAGGAAATATAATGGTCTATATCTACCAATGGATAATCCTTTAGAACATTACCATGTAAAGGAATATTTTCCAAATACTATTTACCTTTTATATAATATATTAATTAACAACCTTTAGGTGTTAATTTCATGTAGCGATACCCCGTTACATCAATCCTCCCAAAAACGACAATCACTCTGACTGTCATTGGATAGAGTGGTCACTATAAGACCACTTTATTAAAAACGATGTTGATTGGTCAGATTCATCATTTTTAATTCTGTCGCATGGTGAACAAGTCCATGCGGTATGCGAATAGTGTGGTGCCTTCGGCTGCGGTTCATGCAGCCGCGAGCGACGCATTAATGTCTCCTACGGCAGACGGAACGTCTCCCGCAACTCTAAATGTTGCGGGTGCACGTGGTGATACACCACGTGACTGCGACCCCTTTTTAGAGGTCGACTACGAATGCGAGTTGAACGAAATGGCCAACTTGGGAAGAATAGAACAGTCGCCTGATCATCGTCAGGCGGCTGACAATGAGCCTTCGAATGAGGGGGCTCATTCGAGTAGACGTGCTGGTAGCGTTCGCTACAGCATGTTCGGCTCCGACGATGAGGATGATTCCTCATCGCCAGCACCGTCTCCCGTGCCGTCCCCCGCACATATGTCTGTGCGTGGTGATGACGATGACGTAATCCATCGTAATAAAATTTCTTGTGGTATCTCTGCTTCAGTGGGAACCACTTGGGGGTCGTAGACACTAAAATGTCTCGTCTTGCCCCTGAGAAAAAGCCGTGGTTTTTGCCCGAACAGCTAATTGATAGCTTGTCTGGAGAAACAACTCCTCACAATAAATATCCCTTATATATTGCGACAAAGCTACATGGCCTTGATCCCAGCGCGAAGAGCTTTCGCGCTGACAAAGATTTCTATCTCGATGTTTTTTTCAAGCATTGATGGTATAGTGGCAACAATAAGCGATATTAAAGTCTCGCTTATGCAAGCCTGGAGCGCTTTCATTCGCAATGTCAAAGACATTGGACGCGAAGCCTGGCTTCAAAGACTTGGCGCGATTCGCGTTCAATTTGAGACACGAACTCCAACCGGTGCAAGGTATAAATTGCATCGGTTGTCACGTGAGGCAGGACTTCTATGCCTCACGTGGGGTGATCCCTATCCGCGTTGTGTTGACAACACGAAGCGAGTAAAAGGGGATGCATATCCTTTCTTCGCCCTGGGGAAGGGCTCGCATCTCTATTGAGATGCGCGATGCGATTGACGTTTTTGCAATCGATTTACAGGCGCCAAGAGCGCGTGTATGCCGATGGACCTTCTGATCCATGGATGGGTCTCGTCATACTGACGGACGAGGCCCTCAACGTCAACAATCAGCTGGGAACGAGGCTCCCAGCTGTCATGTGAAGGTGGATACCGCGCCAGCCAACAAGATAACTCGTTCGCTGCCCCTTCACATCACGGCGGTTTTAAATACGTTCCACAAGAAAACGTTGATTAACGTGGGAATCTATCAATGGTTGTGGCGGAGGAGAGAAAATTAGATCCGACCCATGTGTCGGATCTAGAGTCGAAGATCGACAAACTGGATCGCTTCCTACATGATTTGGAAGAAGGGCTGGATCAAGAGCTCGGTAAGCGTTGCTTGTTAGAGCAGACGGTGCAGGCTCATCATAATGAACGGTTGGAAGACCGTTCGAAGAGTGCGTACTTTATGTTGGAGTACGAACGGAATTATCACTCTCTTCGTGATGAGCTGTCGTCAGCTCATCACGGTTTTGAGTAACTTCGGACCCGACATGAGAATCTCCAGATTCAGCATGAGAATCTGGTTCGTGACCACAAGAAACTTTTAAGGATTCTAGAAAGAGTGGTCAGATCCGTCCTCGGAAGAAACCGCGTACTGATGGTACAGGCGGAGCCGACAAACGCAAAACGTAGGATGCGTTCGCATCCTACGTGGCAATTCTATTGTGTACGTATTGCCTCTGCGATGCAGTACACGGAAAGGCCAATGAACTTGGGTAGTAGTTTACTGCTACCCACATTGGTGACTACACGCTTAGGCAGGTTTACCGTAGAGAGTAGCACTAGATCATTAACTTTAAATGAATGAACATTTGCTATTCCATCGTTGTCTGCGTTCAATTTCTGATGGTCCACTGCGTTAGAAATGGAATCCTCTACGAAACGGATTACTGATTCTCGAGTCAGCAAAAATTCCTCTGCTGACTCATTTGTTTTGTCCTTTTCAGTGCGCTTTGTGCGCACTGCCATGAGAGTTTTCTCATCTTCAATGTCAATTGCATCGTCATCGGCATCACTCGCGTCGTTGTTAACTTCAACGCGGCATGAGCATGAGCCAGAAATGGTTTTGCTCGTGCGAGTCCACCCCCCCCCCTTAAACTAGAGGATCTCTATAACTAAGTGGGTATACGTGGATGGCGTAAGCCATCCACGAAGAACGGTGTATGCGTTGTAGACGCATGCACCGAATTATTGATGGCGAATTCGACCATCGGTAAAAACTCGCTCCAATTCGGATACGATTGGACGTAACCTCGAAGTATCTCTTCGAGGACGCGATTTACGCGTTCTGTTTGACCATCCGTTTCTGGGTGATCGGATGTTGACATAGTCAGCCGTGTTCCGAGAGATCGGAACACGGATTGCCAGAAC
>NC_090614.1:561915-573914 GCF_004359215.1 Bremia lactucae
TGACGTACACTGTACGTGCAGAGGAAGACTTCTCTTAAGACAACTAGACTTAAGAGGGTAAAATGAAAACTGTATTAAATATAATTAAGTGTCTCTTGTTCTATCTTTGTAAATGCTAACTTAATTATAATCTAATACTAAACATGTAAATGAATTCTTATCTCTATCTTATCTGTAACTCTCTTTGATTACTCCTGCAGCTGATTAGTCTGCGGAATAAATAAATATAATGGCCTATACCTATTTATGGATAAGAATTCTGAATATTACTGTATAATGTAATCTCCTCCAAAAATTATCTACCTTTTATATAATATATTAATTAACAACCTTTAAGTGTTAATTTCATGTAACGATACACCCCAATACAGATAAGACTTTTAGTGAATATTTTGTATTAGTTCATAATTAAGTTACGACAGCTCTGTACCGATGATATGACTTCTTATTGAGGGCAGAGTAAAGATAGCTCCAATGGTAACTATTTTCCAAAGATACGAGACCACAAAAACCGGAAATCATGGATTTTGTTTGCTATTTAAGAAGCCGATTTTTGACATAATAAATAGAGAACCGGCATAGACACACACACCTTTTGGTATAACCACACACCCTCACCGTATCTTTATTTGATTAAATAAAAAATACACATTAAAAACGAACAGTTTTATTTTTCAGCTGTAGCGCAAAATTGACAATTGTTCCTAGAACTCCCTTTCCAAAGGGCGATGACAAACGAGTCGATTTTGATTACTTTTGGACCTTGGTAATTCCCGCTAAATTACATCTGGGAAGCGATACAGCCACACCCTGTAAATATGAGAGTAGCGTAATGGTAACAACTTATTGATAACTAGTATATATTGGCACATCACAACCCCTACATTAAATAAGGGAATCGCTATAGCCACACACCCAATCTACATGAAAGTTGCCCCTGGGCACATCAAAATTCTAGTTTTCGTTTGACGATGTTAAATGTACGTCTTTTAACAGGTGAGAAAAAGCCAAGAGCGCCCGCAATTAATTGGCAAGTCATAAAAAGAGCGAAAAGAAAGAGCAGCAATCGAGCAGCGAAGGAGAAGTTGAGCTGGAAATTAGCGATAAGGGCATGCAAGTCTCTGGAGGCTAAGCTAAGGATGAATTTATTTCACTTAAGATAAGTAAAATAAAATTTATCCTTAACTTAACCTCTTTACTTAAGTAAAATAATTTCAAGTTCATGCTTGCCCTTCAAATAGGCGAATCTTAGTGCTATTTTTGTACCCAACATGAGCCACAATTTCTTCATGTTTTTGTTAAAAAAGCATCTTGCTATTCGACATAAAAGTACGCATTTATTGCGAAGTCTTTTTGCAGACCTTTCAAGCTACTGAAGCTGTACAGGCCAGCATTATGGTTTTTCCAGGTCAACTTCTCGCTCTAAAGACGATTCAAAAGAATAATTGTTGATTTTTGGATGCAGTAGAATGACCCATTCAGTGAAAATAATTTAAAAGACGTTTTTAATCAATACAGACGGGAAGGGGTGTGGCTATACGAAAGGGGTGTGTGGCTATACCAGCTCAATATAAATATTGTGAATAACTTTAAAATTATTGCAGCCCACCATTGATCAGCATTAGCAGCCCACGTTATCTCAAGTCATGAAGTCAACAATCGCTAAGCTTTCCCCGTCCGAACCAGACGATACGTCTGACGTAGTCGTCGCCTCGTCCTTATCGTGCAAATTAATTTCACAATTTCTCTCCTGCCCTGACAAAATTTGCTCATGGCAAATGCTATGCCAATCGTGAATCGCCGGTTCCAATATGAGCTTCTGAGCCACAAATAAGCTCGCGTCACGATTCGTCCAGTAAATGACATGCGCTGTTAACGCAAATAAATATTCATTCGCAATCTCAATTTCATTCTCCTGCAGCGAATAGTCAATCGGAAGTCCTTGGCATAATCGACCAAACACAGCAACGTTTTCTTTCATATCGTCGCCTTCACGTTCTTCTCGTTGCTGCTCAATAGGCTCTTCGTCAATTTGCTGCGGCGATTGCGATGAACGCGTCACGACATTGAGCGCATCCGTAAGCGGTACCATAGACGCAGGGCTTTCAACAAGGCCTACGCTGTGGGCTCCAGCTAGCACTTGGCTTTCAAAATTACAACGCCATTGGCGCAGCGATGCCCACATGGCCCGAAACGAGTTGCGGAGTTGATACTGGAAACGCAATCGACCTTCAAATGTGCGAATAATTGCAGCTTTCGAGTGGGCACGCAACGGGTTCACAATGGGCTCAATACGATACGCCACGGGATCATAAGGATGATAAATATTGAATACCCGTCGACAGCGTGGGAGTTGAAAAGCGCGATCAAGTTTCTGACCTCGAACATTCAAGAATAAACCAATGGGGGATCCAAAACAAAAGAGATTTTCCACGTCAAATGCCAGGCGTGGTACAAGTGGAACAATACTTGCTCTTGTCGATGCAGAAGAAGCAGAATTGTTGTTCTTCTTTTTTGGCATTGGCTTGGAAGGACGCACCGTACTTGAGCTTTTCCTCTTGCTTATTGGTCTTTTATCCGATCCACGTCGCCCTTGTTGGCTATTCTGTTTCAATCGGTAACAATCGCGTGATTTTCGATGCGTGCTTGCGATTTCCGACAAGGAACGTGACCGGCGCTTCATGTGCTGATCGAAAACAAGACAGTCCGTATCGAATATCCCGTTCGCCGAAAGATTCCATCCATCTGCATCTCTATTGTCGTGGCAGCTCGTGCTGTCCACGTCCTCGCTGCTGTCTTGAAATTCCACGGCTTCCACATCACTGCTCGTATCTTCATTATCTGTACACATTGTGCTTTCTTGCTGTTGCAAAGGATCTTCTTGGTGATTCAATATATCAAAACAAATAATTGATCCCAGAGAATGTGCAATAATAGAAACTTTCTTGCACGTTTTTCCACTACCTTCCATCCATTCAGAATGACGCGATTGAAACAATGTAAACACACGATTCATTTCTTTGGCCACTTCGTCGAGAATAACTTGATGAAAAAGCGGTGACATGAAGAAAAGAATGTCCAAAACCGTGTCATTGGCCAGCTCACGTAGTTTTGGAATGGCCGGCAATGTCACGTCATGAATGAGATGATCAAGATCTTCTAAATGAAGCTTCGAATGCCATTCAATGGGCAGAAACTCGACACGTGGCTGACGCGTAGTTTTCTTCGTGCTTTTCGAGTTTTCTTCCGTGTCTTTTGCATTTAAATGAACAAAATGTGACGATAAAAGAGCTTCCCGATTCAAATCGCGCAACATCGTCGAGCAATCAATAATCGAGCGTAACGTGACAACATTAATCAAGTCAAGCGTCTTCAGGGCATCGCCAATGCCGTGGACAATCAGCACAAGGTGCTCAATCTCTTCTTGAATGTCCTGGTCGTCCTTTAACGTCTTTACCGGATCCCCTGTAACGGGGTCACAAATCATGGCATCTTTATACAGCTGAAGCATCGTGGTATCAGCACGCACACGTGGGTCTCCTCGATACACTCGGCGTTTGCTCGTAAAGGGCGTGGTTCCAGCCAGCAAGCGCTTGTACTGCATAATGTCTTGTGCCCCTTTAATCTCCACAACGTGGCCTTCAACAGGAATCCTAAGTGTGCAATCTTTTTCAACTCGAGAGGCTAAAACCGCATCACTCAACCGTGCACGAGAACTTAGAAATCCACGCGGTTTTTGGGCTTCAATGTCCATCAATCGCTCTTTCTCACGTGAATAAAAGCCCAAGTAATACACAAACGCGCTTTCTAATACATTTGCAGTCTCGGCTCGATACGGTGCAAGGCCGTAATGGCGCTGAGCATAGACCCATTGAGAGCGACACACGACAATCTCTTCCAAAGGCGGCCAGTAGACTGGTGTCATCCGCATGCTTTCCAAATCAACCTCATGTCGTCCTTCATCTACCAAAACGACGCTATTAGGTCCAATCGGACCAAGACTTTTCTTCTTCTTTTGATGATACCATCGAAACTTTCGTTCAAGTCGACGCGTTTCATTCGGAGGGAACTCAATCCATCCCCGTGAGGAATCCCCGCTAGCCTTAGTCGCACCATTATTTAAACTATAATCTTTTAAATTTCCTTTCTTTTGTCCATGGAATAATCCCGTAGAAAATGCTCCCTGACCATGCCCTTTAGTAACATGGAGTTTCTTGTAAAACCAAATCGGAAATGTAGTGAGATTCTGATCCGCTAAGTCTTTCGTCAATTCTTGATTCATTGCAATCTCGTGCGAGAAGAGTGGAAACCCATTCACGTCTGGAAATGCCCGGTGTAAGTCCATATACAACATTTCATTCTGCACTTTGATGGTTGCCAAGAACTCAAAGCGTTTATAATATGATACAAGGAGGCGCATCCTTTGATAAACCGATCGAACCACTTCACTTTGTCTTGAAGAACTCAATGATTCATAAGGACCTCGTCCAAGGATGTTCCATTGTACCATACTCAAGTGCTGATCCAAGACTTCCGTTGCCGAGTACAAATGCTCCACTAGCATCTGTACGCGTGTTGTGCTTCCTTCCAAGAACAAATCGGTTCTGTCTTCAATCTCTGCTCTTGATGGAAAGACAATGTGACTCGGAAATATCACGACGTATCGCACGACACTCTCAGCAGCTACTAATGGCGGCAATACGACGTTTCTTAGAAAGAAACTCCGTCGCATCGAGTTCTTGGCCACAAAATAGAGCTCTGGTAGCTCTTCACTGGTCATGAATTGGGCACAACCTTCGATGCCGGATAGCAAAGGTAAAGCAACTTGACGCTGCAGCGGAGCGAGTGGACCTGGAAGTTGCGCGGTCTCGACCTTCATCTTGAAGCGGTAAAAGAGCCGTTGGCCAGTACGGGTGCATGTAAGGCTTAGCTCCACGACACGATCGTGTGCTTCTGTTGCAGCATCAACGATGCAGTCACGCGTGGCACCAGCCGCGCGCTTTGCCAGGTCGGGGGCACGACGAACGAGGCTGCTAGAAATCTGACTGCACAGCGCCAGGAGGAATGGGAAGGGCGTAAAAGTCGACAACGTGTTCCATACGAAGCCGGAAGATGCACCGTCATGGCGTTCCGCCATGTCACGGCGAGCATCGCGCACCATCTCGGCCACATGGTACATGGGTTACTGAGGCGACGGCCGGGCAGGCCTTGATGGGATGGACATGATGCTTTCTTTCGCTACGCAAAGGGCATGTGTAATATATAATGACTTATTACAAAGCTAGCCATGGCAGAATTGAAACCTGACAAGGCAAAACCCGAGAACATATTGTTTTATCTCAACATGAAACTAAAATGAAACTCGATCTGACTACATCAGCACCACAGTTACACATATGCTTATTGACTTTATCATTTATGCCGTTTCTCTTACTTGAGTGAGCCAATCGTAGGATGCAAGATGCTAGACCCCGGCAATTCCAAATATAGTAGAAGGTAGCAGTAATTTTCTTAAAAATATATATATTTAAAAAAAAGAAACGCTCAAACAATACTAGATATTGCAAACAAGGGACACAGCTGATAGCTACGAGGATAAATCGCCGGTGAGTGCCTTGCATAGCCAATCGAGACCTTCATATATCCCATCACCGGTTGTAGCAACGCACGGCTGCACATGAACGGGGTTCGCGGTCATTTCGGACAGTTCCAGTCTCTCACGCACTTCTTCGGCCGAAAGGGCGCAGGGCTGGTCTTGTTTGTTTGCGTACACGAGCACCTTTGTGTCGGCAAGCTCGTCTGCCTCGAAGATTAAGTGAAGTGCCTGCTTCGCCTCATCGATCCGCTCAAGGTCAGCCGCATCGACGACGAAAATGACGGCATCATTATGACTTAAATAGTGTTTCCAGAGCGAGCGTATTTTGTCCTGACCCCCAATGTCCCACGCCGTGAATTTGATGTTTTTGTACTCAAAAGTCTCAACGTTAAAGCCGATGGTGGGGATGGTGGCGATAAGCTCACCCGATTTGATTCTGTAGAGCAGCGTCGTCTTGCCAGCAGCGTCTAGGCCGATGATCATGATGCCACTTTTGCGGTTGCCAAAGTACGAGGCGAGGTTGTCATAAAGCCCTTGGAGCGAATACGAAAATAGGTTGCCCATTGACTAGAGTAGCTGGTAGAGAATTGAGAAATGGCTCGATCGAAAAGATTTAGTAGCGAGAAGTAGAATGATGGTTGTGATAGCATCGACCAATCGTTGACAGGAATAAATAGAAAGTTCCGCTATGTTGAAGAGCGATTAATAATAATTACAAGAGTCACAATTATGAAACGATGATACCCAGACTTATCTTTGATGTTCGTTGCGAGACGATTGCTGGCAAATTATTTTCAATCAAATTACAAAGTGCACTATGCAGATATTTCTTTCTGTTGCTGCAGCTTTTTGCGCTGCAACTGCAACTTGCGCTTTAAATTTTTAGCCTTCTTCTGCGCTGCCTCTTGACGTAACTTATCTAGCAACTCGTCATGCGTGGTCCGCTTGCGCTTCATACTTTCCTTGTTGTCATGTGTTTTTGAAATAATGAGCCTTTTTTCCTCGTCATCTTCCACCTCTTCGCGCTGCAACTTCATGTTCAGCTCTGCCATTACCGACTCATCCTCACGACTTCCACGTGATTTCCGCAGCAACTTTTGCTTCATCTCACGGTCACAATTTATTTGTACTGCGTCTGTATTCACATTAACGGTGTTTGGCCGCGTCAAACTAGGCAGACTCATGCCAGACAAGGCCGAGGTTGGACGGTAAAGCGTCACGGGATTGCGCTGTGGGTGCTTCTCCAGCTGCTGCTGGACCTTATTTTCATTTAGTTCTTCGTCACCTCCCGGCATCCAGGACTTTACAATGTCTAGGGCATTGGCCCGGAATAACACACCTTCATCGTCGCTGCTCATGGAAGCGTGCAACTAGTTAAAGTTCTAAGTGAAGTTTAACTTTTCATTTTGTCCAATCAATCGCCGCTACCAACCATCGCACTCACAATTTCAAGTCAAAAACTCAATGCTTCGTACACACTCGAAATAAATGTGCGAGTTGTTTAATTTTAATGCAAATGTAGCACATGCATGAAGCGACCTTTCGACATCTGATCTCTTTGCCACCGCCTGGTTGTTATGATCATCACGTGTCCTCTTCCAATTCAATCATTGATGCTGTTTAAAGTAAAAAGAAAAAACTGTTCGACCGGTGCTGAGGCAATATGGAGAAAAGGATTGACACGGATAAAAATGCATTGTAGCATAAATGTGACGCATGATTCGTCTCCTGTTCGCGTGCTTGTCAATAACTGACCACTTAAAAAGACGCAATAAATCTGTAGCGCCATCGTAATGCTGCGTCAAATATCCACGACCTCCGCGGGGTATACGAGTGTGAAGTTACCAGTGGGTGCCTTAGAGGGTTTTCTCACAGCTCTAGTGCCGACGTCTGTGGCCTCAAAGTTGCATAATTTGGTGTGTCTGCCATCTATCTTCAGCTCCGTGGCCCACGAATTTCAATTCCAATTCGCCAGTTCGCAGCTGGAGCGTCACTTCGCACTTTACGGCATCGAGCTCCAAGCGCCTGAGCATGATTTCGGACGAGCGAGTATCGAACGTGACGCTGCCCAAGTTCTACGTGCAGCTGATGCACTGAAGCTCGAGCAGTTCTCGCTACTGGGCAGTAGCCACGGCGCCAATGTAAGCGCCGTCCTTGCGGCTACTCATCCCGAGCGAATATCGCGCTTAGTCTTGGTGAATAGCAACGTATGAAGTATTAAATGGGCTGACTTCCAGCAATATCATACTGAGATGCTTCGCTGTAGGCTTTTGTAAGCAGCGAGGACGTGGAGGATATGAAGGAGCGACATAATGTTCGCTTGTGGCCCAAAGAAATGCGAGAGGCGGCCATGGCAAAGCTTGGCGCCGACAGTTTGCAAGACAAGTGGAGTGGTACGTGAGTAGGAGCTAAATACAACTTTGCGACTCTAATATGTGCCTGCGCTGTGGCAGCGATGGTCAAGGCGTTGCACCAGGTAGAGCGTGAGGACGGCGGTGACCTCATCTGCAGCCATTTGCCTCACATTAACTGCAAGACCCTGGTAGTATCCGGCGGCAAAAATACTTTTATGCCTGCATTTCACGGTGAATACTTAAGCGAGCGTATTGTGCACTCCCGGCTCGAAGTGCTTTCGAATGGCGGAAATGACTTGATCACGTCGGAAGCCACCCGCTTTAACATGTTGCTAGAAACGTTTCTAAATGAACCCGACGATAGGCTCACACAAAGTCGAGAATTTGTGGCAGTACCGACACGAAAAGGGAATTAACTTTGATAGGCCATAATGGCAATGTGAACGAACTCACAAACGCACATAGTAGTTTGCTAAACTATCAGTTAATTTATTTAACTCGTGGGTTCAAATTCGCATTCTATCGAAATTCTTAATTTTTTTTCTCGAATTGCTGATTTGACTACATAAACTACTTACTAACACGATACTCCGCCTTAGCTCACGTGGAGAATGACGTGGACGTTGCAGCCGCCATGGGACTTGACGTCACCAATAGCGGTCGACTGTACACCTGCTGCTGCGATTGGTGTTGCAATTGCTGCTGGTATGGAAACTGATGGTGCAACACGGGCTGGTGTTGCTGGTAGATGACGTGAGCAGGGGCATGATGTAAACTGGCGCGGCGATTGGAGTCATAGTATTCCTGTTCTGCAGAGTCCGTCATGGGGGTCACCGCGTATGCTGGCATGCTCATCGTACGCTTCAGTGGGGCCACCGGGCAAGGTGTAGCCGGGGCTCCGGTACAATACCCAATACGACCCCCCCCGTGCGCATTGATTTGGTTCAAACAAAGCCCTGCACTCGATACCGTAGCAAATCGAGAGTCGTCCTCTAAAATGCCTTGAAGCAGCTCACCAATACACTCTTCATCACCAAACGGTACCGTCGTGAGATGCTCGTGCTCTTCCGAGTGCTCCGACAACTGCATGCCTTCAATGTAGTTATTGTGATGATACCCGGAGGGGTACACACCGTAATGCTTGGATACATTCTCGTAACCGTAAACGTGCGAGATAACCGAGGATACATAGGGTAACTCGGGCTTGGTACCTTGTGATAAAGGGTACATTTTCGTAAGCAGCGGACCGCTTGACACGCTACGGGCGCGCTTGGGTGGGTTTGAGCTTGATGAAGGCGGCGAGGTTATGGCGAGCAGTGCAGTTTCTCGCGCTTGAGTCGTCATCCCAACATTGGCCACGGCGTCTAATGGTTTAAAGTCCAGCTCCGACTGCCCCATGCTCCGTAAGCGCTGCACTGCTTCGTCGTAGCGCATGCCGCCGAGTGCCTTACTAACCTCCATGCGTCGATTATACTCAGTCTCCTCTACAGTCTTGGCGAGATGCCACTGGTCCTTACCACAGCGACAGTGCTTGCCTTCAGCGCCCTTGTAGCGACACACGTGGCTCGAGAGCGAACCGTTGCTCGTTGGTGGCACGGCGCACTCGCAGCAGAAAAACATTTGCTTAGAGCGAAAGGTGCCTAGCCAATTCGATTTGAACCGCGGAAACCAACTCTTGCGATCGCGGGTCTTTTCAGGTCCGTCGCCGGCATTATTCGAACTGTAGCTTTTGCCAGTCTGGTGCACGCTGTCGCTAGTGTAATGGTTTGTCGAGTGTCGTAGGAAAACAACGCCACTGTTTCCATGCGAAGAGTAATGTTCTTGTCGATAGTCGTATTCTCCACTACAACCCCAGGGGGTCTTTATACCACTTAAACCTGCAGTAAAAACCATGGCTCTAGCCGCTACGTCTGGTCTTTTATCCTGATATACCGCGGCGCTCGAGACTAACACGCGGTCGATAGGCCTCACTTTGTCTACTGTATTGCGAGCACAACGATCTACGGTCGACACGCCCGTAAAGCGTTGCGCGCTTCGACGTAGAAAGAGAGAAAATGAACATTTTGAAGCCAATCAGCTGATGGAGCTCCTGCTGATTAGCTGTGAAGACACCCCGAGGCGGTGGACCGACAGACGGTCGAAACAGCGAGCGCGAAGAAACGATCCACCAAGGGCTAACCCATCTCAAAGTATGCTCTGCCGAAGGACCTTTGGACCGAGGGACGCGCCAATCGAGAACAGCCCCATCTCTCGCTTCAATTTCGACTGCCGAGCTATTACAAAGGGACAGCAGCCATTGTTTAGGCCAGCAGCAAGAAATTGCAAACAGTCCTTTGAAATTGCACCGAATTGCCCGAATCAACCCATTCACGACAAAACTTGCCGTAATAGCACCTACCTACAAATGTAGCAGCTCATCGCCACGGCAGAGCGCCACACTGGTCGCGTCTTGCCTTCATAGTCGGATTGGGGATCAATTAATAGGATGTGTTGCATGTCTGGATACCTGGGCACGCCCATCACCGATTGCGCCCGTTCGCCTTACACATGCATAACAGCTTCTTTCTTGTGGTTGGGGCAGTGGTGTAAAAAGGGGGTTACAGCAGTCAAAGGCCAGTCGGTTTTAAGTTGCACCTATTGATTCAATGTAAAATAGCCCTGTATTTCGGTGTGACGCACCAAGCAGAATAAGCTCCCATCTGATGTATACTCCGTGTAAAGCACTAGCGTCATCGGACTGCTTGCGAGCGTACGTGAGACGTTGAGACTGGGGACGGTGGCAGTGCTAAGAGACCTCACGTTTCGGTACTATCATATTTATCAATCAACATGCTTCTTATGTACTTACTCATCATGACTGCAGTCGGTGAATTCAATAGATTGTTGCCATTAAAGAGTGGGATTACATTAATGTGTGTGTGAAAACTGTTTCGCCCGACAAATTGTCATGTTTTGAAGGACAGTTTGTGCCGCTTTGGCCAGTCGCGGTGGCAACTTTCTCATCAAGCATCATATTCATTATCGCTGCAAAACCTGGTGTCTTTGTAAAGAAGTGATGGCTTTCGGATGAGAAGCGCTAGATGGCACCCAGGATGGCGAGCACATGCTGGTCGAAATAGAATTAAGATTGGAATGTCTCCCCTTATGTTTTTATTGCGATGTAATACTCGATTATTTTCATGGGAGAATGAAATGTACGTTATTGTTTTTTAAAATTCTATAATCGCGTAATGGTTTTTTGCAACATTCTAACATCGATTTAATATTCTTCGTAGGTCTTGCACAAGAAGAATTGCAAAATTATTATCTTCATTAATTTTGACTTAAAAAATTCCAATAATACCAAATCTGGAAAAATTGATGCAATAAGACATTAGCTCTATTAACTAAATCTTACACATCGTGTAACGGGGTGTATCGTTACATGAAATTAACAATAAAAGACTGTTCATTGATACTCCTGATTCATTAGATATTAATATAATAAGTTCAGTAGTAGATCGAAGATCGTTACGTAGGAAACTAATTATATTAATACAGTTTTACTTTTCTTTAATTCTAAAACCATTAAATTACCTTTTGGTAGCTAAATACCCTTAGCTACCGAAAAACATTCCTTTGCACTCTTGGGTACGTGAAGTTTCGAGGCATCCTACCCACACTGCAATCAGTGTAAGGTTAACCAGTAATGAACACTGTTAGGGAAAGGGGACCCGTCACACCTGGTAGCTAATTGGTAAAAATAGGTATTTATATTTAATACGATTAAATATAACTCAGTCTGATAACTACTTCCTCCTTGGTAAGTGCGCACGAGGAGCCGGATTACCGCTCCCGTGACGACACTTAACCAGAGTACTTAGTGTGTTGGGTGAGGTCGCTTAAGCGGCCACCACAACTACCTCACTGCACGCAAGAAAAGCAGGTTAAACCGCTTCCTCGCTTTGCTAGGGTGTGTGTCTAAGTAGAGCGTGGCCGCATTACGACGTGCCCGCCTACACTTGGTAGCACTTGAAATCCTTCCCACGACCCGCATCTCTGCGTGTGTA
>NC_090614.1:579748-588013 GCF_004359215.1 Bremia lactucae
GGTAGCAAGCTCCACATGTCGACCGCAGATCATCCCCAGACCGATGGCCAAACAGAACGTGCCAATCGGGTCGTGGCGGATGTCTTACGCACTATAGCAACTCCCAAAGAGTGGAGCAAGCAATTGCCCTTTGTGGAGTTCGCTATAAATAACAGTGTCCACGCCAGTACGGGTGAGACACCGTTTTATATTAACGGACTGCGCCATCCTCGGACGCCAGTCTCGTTTGTGCGCAGCCCGAGTCTTAGTGGGGGAGGGCCCCTCACTATGCTCGGTGCGAAAGAGGGACATAGTTTCGTCAATATGACGATGACCCATGAGGGTATCATCTCAAAGACAGAAACTTGCCCTAGTGACCCTGCCAGTTTAGCAGTGGTCAATAAAACTACGCCTTATGACCGACCTCTTGGCGGTATCATAGGCGAGTTTGATGCTAAAAGCGTGAGCGAGGCTCAACGCTTTGTGGATGAGCGATTAGCCATCACACGTAAAGTCCGTGACGCAATGGCAAGCGCACAGGACAAGCAAAAAGAATATGCGGACCGAAATGGTCGCAAAAACAATGAACGCTTTAGAGTGGGTAAGAAAGTACTATTAAGTACTGCTACCCTACCGGTAAATGCAATTTCTGTACTACCTGAAGGTACTACGAAGTTGTTGCCGTGTTTCATTGGGCCCTTTACGGTGGTTGAAGAGGTTGGAGACCTAAATTATAGGCTCACCCTTCCCCCGTATATGAAGACGCACCCCGTATTTTACGTGGGTCGTCTGAAACGGTATGTAGACCCAAATGAGGTCACATACCCCCATCTGGTTAAGGAGACCGATGGTGATGCCGACTGTGAGTCGAGCGTCGTTCGGGTGAGGGGGACGGTGAAGGCGAAAAGCTATCAGACCGATTCCTCCCTCCACGAACAGGACTTGGAGAGCGAGGGACATCACGCGAGTAACGCGGGTCCCTCAGCATTATCCATTCGAAAAGGTCCAAGCGAGTCTTTAGGCGTTCATAACCCTGACGAGCCTTTGCTCGGACATCAACGAGATCCGAGGTCAGTCGTGAGACTTGACCCTCGAGATACGCAATACGTCGTTCAGCAGCGCTTGACGCATGTGACTGAACGGACGAAGGTAAGGCAGCCGCGAGCAGGTAAGCGAGATCGCCACTCCTATCGGGCGCCACCTGCACTGATAGATGCGGGTGGGAATCAACGCTTCCTTGTTGGAAGGTTGCTTGCCCACCGCTCCGTGAGGCAAGGGTACCAGATCCTCGTCCAATGGAAAGGTTACCCGAAGTGTTTTGACTCTTGAGAACCGATCGATACCCTACATATTGATGTGCCCGGCTTGGTGGCTGCATATGAAAAGGAGCACCAGCTGAGGCCTCTTCGCTAGTCTCAATTGGACTAGCAGAAGTAGCGTTGTGGGAATAAACAGGGGATACAGTACCGCCCATTATCTCTTTCACACGCAAGCAGGCAAAATTAATTCGCTGCGACCGCTGTATCATCGCATCGGAATGCGGATGAATGCGGCGCAGGAATTCCGCCTCCTATTGGTCGGGTATTTCATTTGAACGCAACACGACCGGGATCGGGAAAATACGCCCAAGCGATTTTCCCTGAGCCTTCCATGATTTAGTGACGACATAATAATCATGTGCGTCTACAAGAGCGCGCTCTAGGAGCGACGCTCTTGGCCCGTCTAAACGAGGCCATTTAGATGGAGGGGGCATCTTTGGAATGCCACCCGTCACATAGCCACGTTCTAAACGACTGGCTTCTGACACCGACTGAGCACATTCACGTGTCGTCAGCGGAGCTTTAGGCTCCGAATCCCCATGTCAGAACTATTATGGATTATGGTCCGAGCATAAGGCGCTGTGATTATACCTAACGTAGAAGCGGCTGCGCCTTTATGGGCTGCGCTCTCATTGCCTGTCGCTGTGTTTTCCGGCGCAGTCGACGAGACAGCATTCATAAATGCTGCTGTCTCCATGTTGTGAGCCATGAGAGAAGTTTGGATGGGCAATAATGCGCCATCATCACTCCTCATGAGCTCGTTGTCCGCATCACTACTATGAGGTGACGGCAACGGTGTCGACTAATTGTAGTCGACAATGAGCGACGGATCAACATCCTCACTGTTAAAGTGGGATGGATCCTTTAGCCCTGATGACGCGACAGCAGCAGTGGCTGTCGGCATTCCGACTAAGGCATTTGACGCGGCCGACGAATTAACGCGGCGCGTGCGCTTAGTGTGAGGTTGAGTGGGCGTCTTCGCAGATGACCCACCAACGTAGCGCCTTTTAGGTGGTATCTTTGGCGCCGTGTATGTAAACACGTGCGCTAGAGTAATTGAGTGAACTAGCGGCGCGTAAAGCTGCTCGCAGCTCCTCTTTCCTCTTTGACGAATTTTAAAATGTAAATTCGTTCTTAAAGGGGGGGAAAGTGTAACGGGCTAAAGTTGCCCAAATGTTACACAGTCCCCGTCAGTACACTTGTGTGCTTAAGGGGATGGTCAATTACTAAATTATAGTAATTAGACCCAGCACTCGGTGTGGTGCACATTTGTGACCAACCCTTGTGTATGTGATGCACATGGGTGCATTTACATTAGGAGGGATAAGGCCCAGCGTCATCCGTAATGACGGCTAGCGTCATCCGTTACGCGAGGTATCTAGAAAGATAATTTGCAATACATATTAAGTGTTATCTATAGAGATGACATTTTTATTGGTAAAAATGGGTATTTATATATAATACGATTAAATATAAATCAGTCTGAAAACTACTTTATACTTGGCAAGTGCGCACGAGGAGCCGAATTACCGCTCCCGTGACGACACTTAACCAGAGTACTTAGTGGGTTGGGTGAGGTCGCTTACGCGCCCACCACAACTACCTCATTGCCGCAAGAGAAGCAGGTTAAACCGCTTCCTCGTTGTGCTAGGGTGAGTGTCTAAGTAGAGCGTGGCCGCATTACGACGTGCCCGCCTACATGAACAGCATGCGGCCATAGCCGAGATCATTCGACACGAACTCGACGGGGCCCAAGAGAAAGTAATATTGCTTTACCAGCAAGGCTCTCAACACACAGAGGTATTGAGAGAACAGGGTGCTCAACAGTTGGAATTGTTGAGACAGTAGCATGTATATGCTGCTAATGGGCCGACGCTTCCGCGTCGACCCGAAAGCTTAAAGATAGAAACATCGAAGTTTAAAACAGTCGATGGCGACTCCTTTTTGAGATGGCTCGTCGAGTAGGATGACGCCATAGAAGCAAGTGGTATCGGTGATGATGCGACGAAAGTGGAATTTGGCGTGTCCAACTTAGCCGGACGTGCCAAAAAATCTTGGGCCTTGTGGCTCAAGCTTCACGACCCCTTATACTTTGGGTCGTTAAGACCCGGCTCCAACAAACAATTATGCCGCCACGTGCCGAATCTAGGGCTCAAGCCGAGCTCCTGAATTTGAAGTAGGCAAGTCACGCTTATGCCCAACATTTACGATACCTGGTCGGTTGTATCGTTAGTCATCCAATAGATGAACAAACACAGGTAGCTGTGTTTATTAAAAGGTCTTGCAGACGGTCCTGTCAAGATCCACCTGTTCCGGCTAGAATTAGAGTCGCTAGACCAAGCAATCTCTATAGCGGAATAGGAGGACTTAGGTCTTAAACAGGATTTTGTCCATTCTGGTGCTTACGGAGGTCCAGAACCCGTGGATCTGTCGTATGTAGGGCTCGATAAACCTGGTTAGTAGGAGCGAAGCGCCCTATTGGTCTAGCAACGTAAAAATAGAATTTGTTTGTAATTGCCCCAGGGTCGAAGTTAACCTCAGAACCCTGAAAATAAAAATGTTAAAAAGTTGCCACTTAAGTCCCAAGTCGATTGTGGGGAGTCAAATAATTTTATTAGGCGCCAATCGCAAGAAGATCGCAGGATCAAATTTATTGAGCGCGATATCTTCTAATGAGGATGACAGTGAGCCTAGCAACAGACGCATCTATAACGGTTAAGAAACGTGTAGTTGGTGACCAATACACGTGAAAGGGTAAAGATTACGATGAAGATTTTATCGTATTAAATTTAAATGATAAATTAATGTCATCCTTAGATACTTATGGCTCAGTATGTACGAGCCATGTATAAACTGGCAGCATCAAGCCCTGTCTCTTGTTCATCAGATGGCCAGCTGTTGCACGTCTTGGAGCGTCCACAAACGTGTGGGTGTCTTACGAGCAAGTGCGATGGCCCCACTTGTGGTTCGGTCCGTAGCATGACAGCACAAGACCTCAGTGTGAATACTGCACACATTGTCAAATTAGATCCCGACGGCTCTGGCACAAGCAAAGGCAGCGTCGAAGGTCCACCATTGTGACGTGGACATAGTTACCAACGGCTGTGCACAAGCACAGGCAGCGTCGAAGTTCGGCCGCTCGAATAAGTTGAGTGGTACGAAACAAGGATGCTTGCTTGAAAATCAACATCCAAGAAAGTTTTAAACGCTAGTCTATAAGAGACAGTGCAAAAACCTAGATTGTCTGGAGAGCCGATGGTTGAGGATCTCGCTGTGGTAGCGCAACCACAGCTAGAGGCAATCGGGGAAGATTTCCTCAAATACTTTCTGTGGGAATAAGTCCACGAAAACATCTGGTCAAAGGTTCCCAGGTACCTTTAGAAATAAGTTTCAGAAAAACTGAGACAATCAATGTAGCAGCACACAATGGACCAAGTATAGGAGCTAATAAACAGAATTGATTAACGCCTCCGGCGTTAACTTCGGAGATAACTCAATTACCAACGCTAGAACCGAAACGGTTCATGCGTGATCTGCGTAGTGGCAAAGTCAAGCAGATCTGCATACTTGTGACAGATGACAACAACGTGGCCGAGATTCGGTCGACATTAGTATTTCCTGAGAGCGAACGGATTCTCAGTAGCATATCGATGAACGAAAGTGTCCTCGATGGGATGACTCGGATTGAACGTTTCACGTCCCAATTCTGGAATTATTTGAAGACAAACCCTTTATGTAACGGTTTAAAGGAATTTGCGGATGTCTTCCCTGAATCACTACCGTTCGAGCTACCTAAGCATAAAGGCACTCGACACGAAATCGACCTAATTCCAGGTTCAAAATACTGTGTGATGAAGCAATGGTCATTGCCTCATGACAAGTAATAGCGATCGACAAATTCTATGCTAAACACTTAGCAGCAGGCCATGTGATAGAATTAACTACCCCACATAGCTCTCCGACCTTCTTTGTGTGTAAAGCAACAGGAGGATGGCGGGTAGTTCATGCATTCAATAAATTGAACACTGCAACAGTACCGGTTCAAACGCCGATACCACGAAAAGAAGTAATCATTGATGGTATGTCAAAGAGTACCATCTTTTCGTAAATGGATTTGATGGATGGATTCTATCAGATCCTTTTGCGTGAACAGGATATTCCGTTCACAGCAGTAACCACCCCAAGCGGTATGCTGTGAGAGTGTTTGGTTATGTCACAGGGACTTAGTAATGCCCCTGCGACATTTAACAGTTGCGTAACGAATCTGTTGAGATCAGTGCAGGATTTCGCAGCGACGTATTTTGATGATGTCTTCGTTCATAGCAGATCCGTGAATGGAAAGTCGGATGTTGAAGTACATCGTACCGACGTCAGAAAGGTTCTAACACTTATGCGTAAGTACAAGTTGTATGCATATCTCAAGAAGTGTATATTCGCTGCGTGCGAAATATCACTTTTTGGGTGCATCATGGGAAACCACAGTGTGATTGAACTGTGCCAGTCGATTTGAAGGGACTTCGAAAGTTTCTCGGCTTAGCGGCGTACCTGTACAAGTACTCACGCAATTATGTGGAAATGACAGTACATCTTTCTTTTTTAGTTAGAGCAAAATGTAAAGTGGTCATGGAGCGCCGATTGTCATTTATCCATTGAGGCTACAAGCAAAGCTTGATGCAATCGCCAATCCTGGCGATTCCTGTGGTCTGTGACGCCAGCGATTTTGCATTCGGCTGTGCGTTATTGCAATATCACACAAACGACGCAGAACACTTCGTGTAACGGGGTGTATCGTTACATGACATTAACACTTAAAAATTGTTAATTAATATATTATCTAAAAGGTAGATAATATTGTGAGGATATTACTTTCAATATTAATATTCAGAATTCTTATCCATAAATACGTATAGGCCATTATATCTATTTATTCCGCAGACTAATCAGCTGTAGGAGTTATCAAAGAGAGTTACAAATAAGATAGAGATAAGAATTCATTTACATGTTAAGTATTTGGTTATAGTTAAGTTCGCATTTACAAAGATAGAACAAGAGACACTTAAATATATTTAATACAGTTTTTATTTTACCCTCTTAAGCCTACTTGTCTTAAGAGAAGTCTTCCTCTGCACGTACAGTGTACGTCACCTAACGTAAGGCACCACTCACAACTGAAGCAGGCGGACTTGTACTGAAGCAGTACAAGTCGTAGTGCCCCGTTACACCTGGTAGCACTTTGTAGTCAGTCCAAGGACCACATTTCCCACATCAAACATGGACAGGCTAGATGATAGCGGGAATACGCATCACGTTTCCCCTGAAAGCTACTCCTTTCTATGTGATATAGAAAGGAGTGCGGTTGAACGAATGAGTTCGACCGTAGGAAACGATGCCATCTTGGCCATGTCCAACTTAGACAAAGATGCCCTCCATTCAGCCATCGCCAAGTTCATACAACATGAACTTGACGTGGTGAAGGAGGTGGTAGCCTTGCTTAATCAGCAAGGCTCTCAACAGGCAGAACTGTTGAGGTTACAACAGGTATAGACTCCTGTACCTGGGAGGAGGCATACGCGTCGTCCCGAAACTCTAAAGATTGATATCTCTAAGTATAGGGGAGTCGAAGAAGACTCCCTCTAAAGATGGTATGTCGAGTTGGACGATGCCATACGGGCACGTCACATCATCGACAAACAAATGCAAGTCGCATTCGCTCAATCAAATCTGGCAGGTCGTGTCAAATCTTGGGCATTGGGCCTTGAGTTGCGCGACCCATACGTTTTTTGGGTCACTAGAGGTTCTTAAAACCGACTCAAACATACATTTGAACCACCAAGGGCTGAGTTCAGAACTCGTTCAGAGCTTCTGAAATTCAAGCAAGGCAAGCGTGATGTGCACGCATATGCCCAACACATACGACTTTTAGCGAGTTGTATTACCAATAATCCAGTTCATGAACACACGTTGATTACGGTGTTCATTCAAGGTCTTACAGATGGTCCCGTAAAGACCCACCTGTTCCGCTTGGAACTGGATACGCTTGAAGAGGCAATATCCGTTGCGGAACAGGAGGACTTTAGCTTAAGACAGGCTCAAGCGAGTTCGTCATCATATCGTCCTCTAAGACGACACGAGTTAGGAGATCCAGAACCCATGGACCTTTCTTACGTCGAAAGCGAGAGACCTCGCTTTCCGAATAATAAGCGATCGCAGAAATGCCATCGCTGCCAAAATTTGGGACACTACGATCATGAGTGTAGTGCCCCACGTCCAGCAGCGAAAGGTACTGAACGTAATTTTGGACCGTATGCCAAAAAGGGCAACGATCGCGGATCCGACGTTGTTGCGAAATCACAACAGCGAGGCGGCCCCCAAAAAAATGGTCGGGGTCGGTAGGGGCGCAACGCCCTACTGATACAGCAACCTCAAGAGAATTTGCAAATCTCTTAACTAAAGTTGCTCCAGACACACAATTGTTATGTGTCTCTGCACCTGGTGATGAGGTATCCCTCATCACCTTGAAGTTGAAAGTGGCAAATGGTTTGTCATTTAAAGCCCTAGTGGACTGCGGAGCGTCGAATAACTTTATTCGTTGCCAGTCACTAGAGGATAGTAGGCTCAAATATATTGAGCGCGACATCCCTCCAACGAGGATGACGGTGCGTCTAGCGACAGGCGCATCGATAACAGTAATGCAACGCGTAGTGAATTTTCACTACACGTTAAGAGATTTACAGTATGATGATGATTTCAGTGTACTGGATTTGGATGACAAATTTGATGTCATCCTAGGTTTACCTTGGCTCAGAAAATATGAGCCAAGGATCAGCTGGCAGCATCGATCCGTAAAGATGCCTGCCACTTGTTCATCAGATGGCCATCTGATGAACGTCTTGGAGCGTCCACAAGCGTGTGGATGTACTACGAGTGAGTGCGATGGCCTCACTTGTGGTACGGTCGTTAGTACAAC
>NC_090614.1:594427-596846 GCF_004359215.1 Bremia lactucae
TTTTGAAGCCAAGCTTCGCGTCCAATGTCTTTGACATTGCGAATGATCGCACTCCAAGCTTGCATAAGCGATACTTTATCTCGCTTATTATTGCCACTAAACCATCGATGCTTAAGAAAAGCATCGAGATAGAAATCTTTCTCAGCGCGAAAGTTCTTCGCGCTGGGATCAAGGCCATGTAACTTTGTCGCAATAAATAAGGAAAATTTATGTGAGAAGTAATTTCTCCAGACAAGCTATTGATAAGCCTTTCTGGCAAAAGCCACGGCTTCTTTTCAGGGGCGAGATGAGACATTTTAATGTCTTCACTCCCCTGAGTGGTACCCACTGAAGCAGGGGTACCACAAGAAATTTTCTTACGATGGCTTACGCCATCGTCGTCACCTTGCACAGAGACACGTGCAGGTGACCGTATGGGATATCGTACGGGCGATGAGGGGTCATCCTCTTCGTCAATTCCATATAGACTGCTTACTCGTCTATCAGGATGAGCCCTCTCATTTGAAGGCTCATAGTCAGCCGCCTGACGGATATCAGGCGACTGTTCCAATCTCCCCGAGTCGGCCATTTCATCCGACTCGCACTCGTAGTCGACCTCCAAAGAGAGGTCGTATTCACGTGTTGAATCACCACGTGCTCTCGCAACATCTAGTGTTGTGCGAGTGGAAGACACTACGGCAGACGTTCCGTCTGCCGCAAGAGATAGCAGTGCGTCACCCGCGGCTGCACGAAACGCAGCCGAAGGCGCGGCACTATCATCACCCCGCATGAGTTGTTTCTGCATGCGATGGAATTTAAAATGATGGATCTGACCAATCAAAATCATTTTAAAAATTAAGTGGTCACATGACGACTACTCCATCCAATGACATTCAGAGTGATTGTCGTGTAAGGGAGGGGTGATGTAACGGGGTGTATCGCTACATGAAATTAACACTTAAAAATTGTTAATTAATATATTATCTAAAAGGTAGATAATATCTGGAGGATTTTATTTTATATAGTGATATTCAGAATTCTTATCCATAAATAGGTGATATGCCATTGTATCTACTCATTCCGCAGACTAATCAGCTGTAGCAGTAATCAAAGAGAGTTACAAATAAGATAGAGATAAGAATTCATTTACATGTTATGTATTAGGTTATAGTTGAGTTAGCATTTACAAAGATAGAACAAGAGACACTTAACTATATTTAATACAGTTTTCTCTTACCCTCTTAAGTCTACTTGTCTTAAGAGAAGTCATCCTCTGCACGTACAGTGTACGTCACCTAACGTAAGGCACCACTTACAACTGAAGCAGTGTGAAGTGGACTTGTACTGAAGCAGTACAAGTCGTAGTGCTCCGTTACACTTCGTCTTTATCAATCGCGTCACCTTCAAGCAGCTGAACGCGACTATCAAGTGCATGACAAGAAACTCATTGCCATGAAATATGCACTGGTCAAGTTAAGGGTCTATCTCTTGGGCAATATCGCTCATTGCTACACGTGTCATGCGCCTTTACGTATGGCCGTAAACAGTCCACACCTCTCGCAAAGAATGGCGAGATGGTTATTTTTCTTCGCAGAGTATAACTTCTCCGTGGAATATAAACGAAAAGGTCGTCGCTGATACCCTCAGCCACGGCCCGATTTTGAGCCGGCTGCGCAAATCAACAGTGAGCATAAGGCCACTGTTGCAACAATGAGTGTTCCGTCGTCTCCATTACTCGACGACGTTAGAAGGACTTTTCAAGAAGATAGGACTCTTAAAGAGCTGATGGATTAATTTAAAAAAACATCCCAACAATCCTTAAAAGGATTGTCGAAATTGTATCGATCTTCAACAGATCGATATACGACACGCAATGGTTTACTGTATCTTACAACCATTGCTGGCGACACACCTCGTGTCGTCATCCCTATTCATAACGATTTGCGACTACGCATCATGTATGACTACCGCGTTGCTCTGATAAGTGGCCATCGTGGACATGAAAAGACTGATCTCACGATAAGTCGCGACTTCTACTGGCCACGCCAGTATGATTTTGTCCGCAAGTACATACGTGCTTGCAAAATTTGCCAACGAGTAAAGCCCGTTGCTTCATCCCGTGCTCAGGTACAACCTCTGCCTATTCCGACAGAGTGTTGGCAGTCCGTTTCTATAGACTTTGTCTTCAGATTCCCCGAAGACACCCACAAGAATAATGATATTCTTGATTTTGTTGACCGTTTTAGGTCATCTTGCTGCCGTCCCGGAGTCGACCACAGCCAAAGGTTGTGCTCATGTCTTTTTTGACATGATAATTCGACTCCATGGATTACCCCGTTAACTGGTCTCAGATTGAGACCCTAGTTTCACTGCGAAATTTTGGCAATCAGTGTTCAAATCACTTGGAGCACAATTAAAATGTCAACTTCTGATCATGAAT
>NC_090614.1:596946-600142 GCF_004359215.1 Bremia lactucae
AGGGCTAAAGGTAGCCAGTTGTGCTCTAGATGAAGTGATGACGCCGCATCGTCATTACTCATCTTCCTAGAAACCATCTGGCGACACTGCATCGTCGACATGAGAGTTTCAAGTTCAAGTTCAAAGCACTCCAGTCGAAGTTCAAGGTTTACATTCAAGTACAGAATGATGGTTCCTGCTTGGGAACTACACTGGTGACGCGTCCAACGTGTCTCTACCGGTTGAAGTGAGTGGCGTGAGCCAGTCACTTCGCAGGGGAATTTTCCACAGGACTTCAAGTTTAAGGTCCTATGGGTTCAACCTCAGTGTACCCAAGGTTTTATATATCAGTTCGTAGGTTTTATTCAAGCGTGTCTAGTTTTTACTTGTAAAACCTCTAGGAGCCCTTGAGGCTAATTAGGAGTTGCGACAGGAACCATAACAGCTTTTCAATTCAGTTGTCATTTTACCTTCAACGTGCAGTGCCCTCCAACGTTTCCTCGCCACGGTTCAGTCTCCTCTTTTAGTGAGCTGAATAAGGGACTTGGCCTAGTCCCATTACATAGTCAATCTACGCCTGAGTCTTTGCAAGACTAAACCCTCACGAAAATGGAAGAGTTTCCAGAATTGTCAGAAGCGCAACGCGCCGCTTGTGACAAAATCAAAACCTTATTTGGGCTTGAACACGTGGAATTTGTTATCTCCCAAGGACCAGAGGTCCAGCATGCAAGGCTTGAAGCCTTCATGCGGTACGAAGCCTCCCTGATCGGTCAGGTACAGGACCACTTAGCGGCATCTATGCCAACCGGGTGCATCTATGTACCTGATTCAGATCCAAAGGCTCGACCTCTAGCTGTCAACGTGAAGACATTTGAGAGAAAAAAGGAAGAAAATCTCCCTTTTTGGATTGAGCAGATGGAGATGTCCATTACTTCCGCCTTGTTCTTTACAGAACGGCAAAAGGTGGCTGTGGCCATTTCCAAACTCGGAGATAGAGCGATGGAGTGGACAATACCGTGCAGTACGTCCATAAACAACGCTTTCCCTTCATATGATTCGGTAAAACAGCAAATGGCCAACATGTTTGCACCGACTGATCAGGCTTTTTGCATGTGAGCACGGCTCCTGGCGACTCGATAGATTGAACGAACCCTAGGGGACATTTTTTTTCCAGGAGTTGAGAACTCTCCTTGCATCTATGAAGCAAGACCCGGTGCAAGAAGCAGTTGTTGTAACAATCTTTATGGGGGGTCTCAATGAGGGCGTTGCCCGGAATAAATTATTTCGATCTCACCCTGCTACTTTCGAAGAGGCAATTACCATAGCGCTACACGCTCAGTTCGACTTTAACTCTGCTCGCGTTAGCACGCCTGTTTACCGAACAAGCTCTTTGAGTACATTGGTACCGTCTAACAGACCGGAACCTTGGATCTAAGCCTCGTTGAGGAAGAAGAAAATGTTAGACATGTAACGAAGGCATTGCCGCAAGACTACCTTCTCCCCCAATGTTACCGATTACACAATTTAAAAGCGTGTGTAATTGCTCACACGTATCACTTTGTGAGGGTTTTAACGCGTCGCGTCTCCCCTGTGTTCAAGTAGAGACAATACGCCTCTTAGAGGCCGGGACATTCAAATTCCCGAATTTTCCAGCCTGTATGGGTTCAATACCAGACCATGGTGTATAATTCGACATCCGACAAGGAGTTAGGAAACTTAATTTCATTATCCAGCGAGTCGCTACACGTGCATTAGAAGGGTTTGATTCAAAATGCCCTGGCGAACCGCCAATTGTGTCACTATTGACACTCAGTATGGTGCCACCTCGGCCAACCACACTCGGTGGACTTAGACGTGCCACTCCACGAATCTCAGGGATACTGCACCCTTGATGATGCGGCCTTAGGCCAACATGCTTTCAGTATTAAGTGAATCGTTATTACAACGAGTGTCACTCGACGGAGTACGTGCCGTTCCACTTTTTTCTTCTGTGTCGGGCTCAGAATTAATGTCTTAAAGATTGAAGTTTATTAACTCAGACACTCCAATGTCTAAAACGCTGGCAGACTCATTCAATGATCCGCGCCAATATCGCTTTTGTTGCCTAGCCAAGGGGGGTTCATGACTCTCCAAAACTTTGCAAGGAACATTGCGCGTGACGCCTAAGGTCTTAGACCTCTAATCGATACATGGCTCATGGCGTTCAAACCAGGCCATACCAAGGATGAGATCATATCTCGAATCCAAATCGAGGACGAGACAGCGTTCCATACTGTCACAGTCCAGAAACTTTATACCTAAGTTCAATGAAACCTTAGGAACAGTGACACGAGTCCCACTCGCTAAGCGAATAGTGATTGTATCATCTTCATGCGCTCTAGCGCCTCAACGTATTGTTGGCTTCCTTCAAAGGAAAGATGTCGAGCATAATTGCAAGATGCTCCCGAGTCAATTAAATTGATCATTACTAATTAAAGCCCTTCACAGTAGCTTGAGCGACTAACAAGCCAGGCAGGTATGCCATTGCGCACCGAGCTATTGGGGCTAGATCTTGTTTGCACTCACCCTCTAGAGGTTCAACAGAGCCTAGGTCTTCCCCAGTGGTCGCCCGCACCTACTGGGTATCGACATTTTTTTTTCGCGCACCGTTTTGGTATTGGTCGGAATTGGTGCTCTTTCAAGCTTTACACGCATTTCTTAGGGGCAAGCCGGACGTAAATGTTTGGTGCTTTCGCACATGTAACGTCTACGGATATTCTTATTCTATTCCACAGCTTGAATAGCCAAATGAGTGCGGCCGAGCCTTAAAGGCTGGCGACTTATCCGAGATGGTGGTCATTCGACCTATGATTAAGTTAAACTCATCGTCACGTCTGGACGAAGCTGTCCTAGATGACACAAAAGCTGCACTAAGTGCACGGAGTGGGTCATCGATCCTTAAATATCCTACGGATCCTTTTCAATCCTTGATTAAGGAATTCTAATATGTGGTATGTACCAATCCACCATCTGTTTCACCTCCGGATAGAGGTGTCCGTCATGAAATTGACTTGGTTCTGGGAACCAAATACTGTGTCAAACGACAGTGGCCTTTACTAAGGAAACAGTGTGATGTCATTCACGATTTCTTCCGTGCTAAGCACAAGACGGAAATAGCACGAAAGAGCAATCTTCCCATTCGGCACCGACATTTTGTGTCAAAAAGCCAAATGGTGAA
>NC_090614.1:600242-619818 GCF_004359215.1 Bremia lactucae
ATCGTTGACGATTATATTTAGTCGGAAGGAGGCAGAGATGCAAGAAAGCATGTATGCAACGGCAAGAAAAAATTACTTCGTTTTCGCTTACGAGTAAGCCCATCTGCATACACAAAAACGAATCAAAATCAGCAATGGTATTCAAAAACGCATTTGAAACGCTACCATCATTCGTATCGGAGACTTGCACGACAAGCGGGTTGTCGTCATCTATTCCAAGCGCTGTCAGAGGCGACGAAGGCGTAGGCAGTTTCTGACCTCTAGCAAACGCCGCCCAATTCGCGTAGACTCTAAGTTCGCACACGGCAACGCCCTCGAGGCAACTAGCGCTGTATTTCTCTTTCACTGCATCTTGAAGTTGAAACACTTTGGCATCGTCAGAAAGATTAACGCGGTCGACAGACCTGGCTCTGTTGCCAGCTTCATCCACCAGATAAAACCACACCCTTCTTATCATTCAAGCCGTAAAGTCGAAATGACTTGAAAACACTCGCATGATGGATTGAGATTTAGTAGTCACTTTCCGTCCGCAACTGCTATTAAATAATCACACCCTCTTCAAAATGGTTTTAACTTCTATTCAAACATTTATTTTGGCGAATAATTTGATACCGTAATGCTAAGGATAGAATTGTAGCTATTGACGATGACGTGGGTTGATATTGTTCTGATCAGCATTCTTGATGGAACGAGTCGAAGCAAAGATCGATCGTGTTCTGGACTAACATGCAGACAGTGGCTAAGCCAAAAAGCTGTTAAACTCCATGATGCACTTTAAAGAGTCTAATTGGAAAAATTTCATGGTACAGTGATTGAAACAAAAAAAGAGTCGATTACCATTCGGACCAGTCTCACCAAATGATTCTCGATGTTAAGACTTCTCTCACATCAGAAATATTTTAAATACCGCAACATCTACGCATTTATTGCATTAAAGCTCGATATCCGATGCATGTGCATGTTAAAAACTTGCTCCCGATCCGCTTAAAGCTGCAATAAACCGTGGCATCACGTGAATGGTGTTCATACAATCAAAAATGCTACCTTTGTTCCAAATATTATCGTTTTTAATATTGCAACGTCATTTTTAGCGACACGTGGATTAGTGAGGCTCTGAATACTGTAATTTGCCTTTGAAGGCAGCAATTACGACTTTAATGAATGATGAATTCACTAATACCGCTACCTAAAAGGTCGAAAACTATCTCGACAAACGAACGCTTTTGCGTGTCAAATGAAAATTAAATATAGCTGATAGCTTAACTGGAAGGGCGCACGATTTTTGAGTTAATCTATCATCTATGACATTTTGGCCTATGCCAGACATGATTGTCTGGCATGTAAGGTGAATCCTGTTTAAGCTTGCAACTTGCAACATACGTAGTTTGGTGAATGGATCGCAGAAGGGAAGAAAGCCAGTTTATTTGACTTTCGTAGCAGTCTTGATGTGATAAGAAAAAGTAAATCACAAAAAATCAAGAGCAGCGTGATCAAGTACCATTCTTCGGCTTCAATGAGATACTTACTTTCAAAGACATATTTGCTTGCCTACATCGGATCCAACAAATTTAAAAATCTGTCATTACGAATCCAAGCTACAATACTGCGCTAAACTAAATGGGAGTTCTTGATGTTTGTCCTAGCACAAGCCTTCTGTTGCTTTGTTGCTGTTATCTAAAGTCCAATGTTGCCCATGCTAGCTCAGCAGGGGACGAATTGGGACACAAGTGCCGTCTTGCTTTTAGCGTTGCAGAACATGAACTGTCTTTTCGGTGACGAAATAACACGTGAGGTTTGTGAATAGCGCTTGCATAAATAATTACTTTAAAAAAAAATTGTCTTCTCCAGTCCTGTATTGCCTACTTTTAAAAAAAAATGTCCTCTCCAGTACTGTATTGCCTATGTGGCGTGCAAAGATGTTGCGAGCTGTTGCGAAATGCTGAGGGTCTACAAATTTATCAAGACACTTACAGAATTTAATTGGATTGGCATCAAGTCTATTGAACTGCGCTATTGTGACAAAAATGGCGTATTTGCATGTGAAAAGGCCGTTGAAATCGGTGTGGGCGGTTTCATAAAGGACAAGGATGGCGCAGCTCTTTTTGCTACGATTCAGCGTTTGCGAAATAACAAAAAATATTCGGCAACTGCGGCGATTTTCCAATTGCTGGGGTGCGTGACGTCACGACGGGTTATGACAGGTCTCAACCCGACGAAAATGCTGTGCTTCCTATAAGCAGCTCGACGTCGAGGATCACATTCATGTTCGCAAATGGATGCGTTGCCATCGCCACGAAGCCGAAGCAATGATACCATGTAAAGCTTGCCGGCTGTGTCGGCCAAATCCAGTTACATTGGATCTACGAAAGAAGTTACTGCAAAGAGCGGAGCTAATGCTGCAGGCAGAATGGAATGGTCTCAGGCTTGCACCTTTATAACAAGAAGAATATCAGTGCAATGTCTGTGGTAATAGAGCTCTTCGTATGCTCTAGTATATACTTGTCTTCTGACACGGTTTGTGATGCTTGGCTCTTGGAGGCGTAAGCTTGACTTTAACTTAACGACAGAGAGGTTTGTAGTAACGAGCCAATGTTGTAAAGGCAATTTTATCTTGGTAAATGATCAAGTGTGTTTTTAAATACCGGCTTCTTCCTTCGGGACGGCAAAGTACATGTCTTGCATGGAAAATTGTAATGAAGCCAGCCCTCCAGAGGAGCTTCCTTCTTCGATAACTTCGTGCTTTACAAGAGGTGCTGGTGTAAGTATTCGCCGATTTTTTGCCAATTTCTTACCTTTCCGTGTCACAACAGTGCCATTGCCAACACTTGAGGGCGTTTCGGAATCGATCGGTCCGTAACAAATTGTATTCTTTTTCTCGGGTTTCAATGTTGGTGGAGTTTTCGGTAATGACGACGACATGGCCATATTGATGTTTGCTGCCAGGTCTCGTGGCGATAGAATCTCCGTAGTAGTAGAATCATTCGTATTATTATGATCAAGCACAGGAGAGTCACCGAGGCCAAAGTATGAATCCATCTCCATTGCGAAAAGATTTTCATCGCCATGAGCGTAACCTTCAAAAGCCATTGCAGTAGTACTTGTACGAAGGTCATGACTCGAACTTGGCCCTCTGCGCCTTACCTCAAGTATCTGACCATCTGGATGCGCCTCATCTATTGCTTTGAAAGTCACCTTTGGATGGGCCCATAGCGGTAGCGACCGTTGAGCAAACGTCCTCAACTCGCTTTTCGTACTAGGTTTCCTGCCTGTAGTTGAGCAAGAAAAACCTTCAATGGCTGGCACTAAAAATTCCGACTTGCGTCGACCTGGAAAAAGTAGTCTCCAGGATTTAAGTTCTCTGACGCTCGCTTCAAAGCCAAATGATGACAGTGACGACTTGGAGCTTTTCGTTTTGGGGTCCAAGGACAAGGCACGAGCATGATCGGCCTTATGTTTCGAGAGCGCAGTTATGCGCATGTCATACATCTTGAGCGTAGAATCACAGCAAATGAGCATTTTGAGACCGTCGGGCGCAAATAGACAGCATAAACGCTGGCGTAGTCGCCGCCGACGGGAAGCCACATCGGTGTCATATTCAAAGTGTTGATGGCTAAAGTCGATGGCAGATGTGGCAAGTTGAGAGAGCAATGCCTGCGACGCATCTATGGCCGATTCCATAAACGAGCTGCCGCGCAAGCTTCCACCCTTCCGTGGGCTGTGAGCAACTTGACCTGGTGGAGACGATGATGAAGATGTTGACGACAAAGACGAAGAAGATGCCATTGAAAAAGAGCGCGTTTTGCTAGTTTTTGATAAAGTAGGAGATTTTGACTTGAAAAGCTCCAAAGTAGACTTGGAAGAAGTCTTCAATTCATGACGTATTCGAAGCACTTGAGTCTGCGTCCGAGTTTCAAGTGCCCGATAGTCCGCATAAAAGTCGCTTACATGTTGGTGCAAAAACTCTTCCCCATGGTCATCAACGTTCGATACAACAGCTTTTTCGACCGTATTGGCATGGGTGTCAGCACTAATACGGGATCCTTCCGGGTGTAGTGCATATAGATGGCTCGTGCCATGGGCAGACGTCACATTAATCCATTTGCTATCTTGGCTGAACGCAATGTTCTGGATACTCGCGTGGGTTATTCCTCGCTGTAATTTGTACATCAGCTGACACTGAAGTGTTCCATTCTTTCCGACCGACACTCCCTTGCTTTGTCGAGCAACGCTCTGCAACGGTGGCGCTAATCGATAAACATGGAGATTTTGGCCTTTTGTCGAGCTTGTCGCCAATAAAAGTCCAGAATGATCCAATGATAAATTCACCAAAGCTGTCGCATGACACGAGAAATTTGCCATGACGCGCTTGGTGACAAAATCCAAAACAATCACCCATCCAAGCTGTTGTTTGGAAGCGTCATTGCTGAATGTAGTCTTTTGCGTTCGTACGTTTGATAATTCGTGGTTATTCCCAAGAGAATTGCATCGGCCAGTCATCGATTCGGAAGTACTGCGTGTAATATTAAGCTTCATGCCAGGAGGTGACGACAGGTAAGGTGCAATGGTAGCCCGTCCGACCTCCGACAGATAATACAGTCCCGACGCAACATTCTGCGCCACATCAATTGCTGTGTAGGCTGGCGACGAGCTATGGGACTCATTACGAGCGTCACCAGTTATTCCACCAGTCATAAGCGCGTCCATCGACACGTCGTCATAGTCCGAGTCGCTGTCTTCACGACCGAAATACATTTGATCTTGTTCATTGGCTTGCATTGTATTAATGCTCTGTGTAATCCCTGGATACGCCAGCCAGCGCGGACCAAGAGCCATCGCAGGCGACGCCGCGAGGATTGAAAATTGTAGCTGAAACGTAGCTAAGTCGTACAAAAAAATCTCGAGTGTCTCGCATAGTACTGCCGCTATCGTCGCATTTGTTTGAATGTCCAGTATGAGTGAAGGTGACGGCGGCAGTTTGTGCATCACTTGCTGCGTATCTAGACTCAGTACTGTGATATCTTCGTGTCCATTATTGTCATTGATTTCGGCTTCTGAAGTTACATACTCATTGTCGTCTTCAGCTAGCAAACAACTCCGATTCGTCACGAAAAGAGCGCCCATGGCATCCACGGATCCCACGTCTGTCGGAAATTCAAACAAGTGAAAAAAGCGTACCCCAGTAAGTTGTGCTGCGTCTTTATTGGGATCCATCATAAGCTAAAATCGGATAGCAAACGTTGCAAATCTTCACGTTAGGTTGCAATAAATAACGTGCATGCAATTCGCAACGAGTACGGCGCACATACCTGAACAGGCGAGCAGCTCTCTCGCGCCGCACAAAATCCGTCGAGGCGAAACAAGCGCCAGCTAGAGGTTGTACACAATAGCACGAAATAGCGGTCACGCACCCTCTGGACCGCACAGAATGTCACCTCAAGAGCGTCGGTGGCATCGGACACCAGATTTCTTTGCAGAGCCATTGAATCCACCACCTTCTCGCTGCTTTTACGATGGTGAGACGTACGCACCCTGACGCGACGCATGGAGTTAGAAGGAGCTCTCATCCGGAACCGATGCGGAATTGACCCTTTCTTCGGAGAACTGCACCTTCAACCCCCAGTAAAGGATTTGTTGAAAAAGAACGTCGTGGATTGGCTCAAAAATCCTATCAAAAGGGTTACGCGTAATCGTATTTAAAAGAGTAGGTTATATTCCAGGTGATTACTTAAGATGAGTCCTCCGACGCTGGGGCTCGTGCTGAACGACGGGCACGGCCTCTTGCTGAAGGCCGAGGGCGACTTGGTGTACACGGCACAGAATCAAAAGAATGGCTTCTTCACGTGCATTGCCGAGAAGGCCATTGATCTCGGCCAATTCGCCGAGGAAGACGGGAGTGACGACGCCGCGGAGGACCCGCCACTTCCTATTGTACGTTTGAAAACGACTCGGCGCTCGTTAACAATTGCCAAGATCGAGACGAGCGGTCGTGAACGCACGCTTGTAATATCGAGGCCTTGTGGACCAGACAATGGCAAGTAAATACGTTAAAATTACGCGTATAGTGTGCAGAATATAAAAGGCATCTGGCTTTATAAGTGCTTCATTCAGGGCTACTACTACTACTCGCTATCAATTGAGTGCTCATGATCTTCTTTCTCGTGAGTTTTTTTGTGTCGGGCAAAATTTGATACTTGTGTAAACTTCTTTTGGCACCCTTCAAAGGGACAGACGTACGGTTGAAACCCCGCGTGCATCCAAATGTGTTCCTTAAGCGACACCGAGTGCGCAAAACTTTTGCCACAACCATCGTAGTGACAAGTATATGGCTTAATACCTGCATGCGTACGCTCGTGCGCGCGTAGATTCGAGCTATGGGCGTATCGCTTCGTACATCCTGCATACGAACACTTTAAAGGTTTTTCCCCCGTATGTGTCCGAATATGATTCTGCAACTCGGATCGCCCGCGGAATTGCTTATTGCACGTTGGACACTCGTGCTTCTTGCTAGGTTTGACACGAGACTTGGTCACTTTGGGCTTTGAATAGAGTTCGACCTGTTCTAGAAACTTGTTTTGATTCTCGTTCGTCGTAATCGCTGACAATTTCGACGGAGTGAGGAGCGTCAACGAGTCACTCGAGTGTTTTGCCAAAGTGCTGATTGTTATATTGTCTTTTGCAGTCGTTGCTGTCATGAAGGGGCCTTCTTGTCGTGCTTGCTCAATCGAAAGATTCACGTTTTCACTCGGGTGCAACGATTTGATGTATCCATCCAGCTCAATCATGGATTCCTTCACGTAATCACTAATCGCCCACACGGTGTTTTCATTCATTTGTCCTAAATCAAACGCGTATCCATCGTCGTCGATCTGACGCACAGTATCGGGTTGGTATTTGCTAATCACATCCATGAGACCTCGGAGGTACTGACTAGGTAGCATTGTAATTTTCTGCACGAGGCGCTGTTTTTCGTAAAAACTCATGGGTTTCACATCGTCGGGGTACATTAAATCACCTTTTAAAAGGTTACGGTATTTTGTAGTGTCACCAGGTCCGTCCGAACGTAACTTTATTACTGCAGGACCTTGTCCTTCATTGTCAGTAGTAGCTTCGGTATAATCGGTCAAATTCTCAGTGGGTAAAGCGATTTGGCTTGACGGCAGTAAGGAGCTTATGGAGAATTGACTTGATATACGCTTTTCTAATACGGCATTGATCGAAGGAATGGGTCCGAGGTTACCAAAGCTGTCGACATCGCTTAGGATCCAAGACGAGTCCTTTTGCAGAGTCAGCGCCATGTTTGGATACATCTTTTGATCATTTCCGCCTTTATGTTCGGTATTATGTACTTCTACCATGCCATCCTTCGAACCGTCTTCAATTCTTGGGAATGCTGGGACTTCTCGGACGTTTTTTTGGCGTTTGGTGGCCGGCAACATGTCGTCGGATGTCGCAGTTACTGTGGCAGCAGCTGCTGAGGTGCTCATTGTCTTTGGCAAGTCTCGTCGAGAGTGAAATGCTTGGAATGTGGACAGAATAGCACGTTATTCTTCTGTAAATCGTAATGCTACGAGCGCTGCCTGTGATCTAGCACGCCCAATATGCCCACCCCTTATCTTCAAAGTTCTTCACATTTCCACCCAAAGAGAAACCCTGCAATATCTGATAACAACGAGCTTTTACAGAAACCTCAAGTCAACTTGTGTGCCGCGTAGTCAGCTTAAGTAGGAATACTACTTTTCGAAAAATCGATGTCAAGAAATCAGCTATTCTTGACACAATCTAAATCGATCTTTCCAATTTTTAACAAAATCTTTATTGGGGCACCTTTTACGGGCTAAAGTTGCCCCTATTATGTTACACAATCCCCGTGCACTTTGTGTACAAGGAATAATCAATTACTTAAGTGATGTGTAACGGGGTGTATCGTTATATGAAATTAACACTTAAAGGTTATTAATTAATATATATTATCTAAAAAGTAGATAATTTTTGGAGAATATTACTTTACGTAGTAATATTCGGAATGCTTATTGGTAGATAGGCCGTTATATCTACTTGTTCCGCGATCCATTTAGCGCTGGACGCGCGCTAAGAGAGAGACAGATAAGATTCTATTACATGTTTTGTATTAGTATATAAACAAGTTAGTAAAAATAGATAAAAACAGAAGAACTTAATAATATTACATACAGTTTACATTTAACCATTTCTTTAGAGCAAGTGCTTTAAAGAGAGTCTTCCTCTGCACGTACTAGTAGTGTACGTGAAGTGGCGTGAGACACCACTCGCATTGAGACAATTCAAAATGGACTTTTACTGAAGCAGTACAAGTCGGCAGTGTATCTTTGTAGTCCGTCCAAGAACCACAATTCCAGCATCTAACACGGACATGTTAGATGATAATGGAAACACGCATCACGTTTCGCGTGGTAGCTACTCCTTTCTAAGTGACATAGAAAGGAGTGCAGTCGAACGAATGAGTTCGACCGAAGAAACGATGCCATCTTGGCCATGCTGTCAGGTTTGGACAGAGATGCCCTCCATTTAGCCATCACCGAGTTCATACAACATGAACTTGATGAGGCGAGGCGAAGGTAACCTTGCTGAATCAGCAAGGTTTTCAACCGGCAGAACTTTTAAAGTTTCAACAGGTACAGACCCCTGTACCTGGGATGACGCACACGCGTCGTCCCGAAACCTTCAAGATTGACATCTCTAAGTATAGGGGAGTCGAAGAAGACTCCCTCTTGAGATGGTTTGTCGAGTTGAACGATGCCGTAAGGGGACGTCACATCGTCGACGAGCAAATGCAAGTCGCATTCGCTTAATCAAATTTGGCAGGTCGTGCCAAAACTTGGGCCCTATGCCTTAGGTTGCGCGACCCATATGTCTTTGGGTCGCTAGAGGTTTTTAAAACCCGGCTCAAACAGACGTTTGAACCACCTAGGACTAAGTTCAGAGCTCGGTCAGAGCTTCTGAAACTCAAGCAAGGCAAGCGTGATTTCACGCCACATACGACTCTTAGCGAGTTGTATCACGAACAACCCAGTTCATGAACACACGTCGATTACGGTGTTCATGCAAGGTCTTACGGATGGTCCCGTAAAGACCCACCTGTTCCGCTTGGAACTGGATACGCTTGAAGAAGCAATATCCATTGCGGAATAGGAGGACTCTAGCTTTAGACAGGCTCAAGCTAGTTCGTCATCGTATCGTTCTCCAAGACGACACGAGTTAGGAGGTCCAGAACCAAGGACCTTTCTTACGTCGAAAGCGAGAGACCTCGCTTTACGAACAATAAGCGATCGCAGAAATGCCATCGCTGCCAAATATTAGGACACTACGCTCATGAGTGTAGTGCCCCACGCCCAGCACCGAAAGGTACTGAACGTAATTTTGGACCGTATGCCAAAAAGGGCAACGGTTGCGGGTCCGACGTTGTTGCGAAATCGCAACAGCGAGGCAGACCGCCGAAAATAAAACAGTCGGAGTTAGTAGGGGCGCATCGCCCAACTGATCCGGAAACCTGAAGAGATTTTGCAATTTTCTTGACTAAGTTGCTTCAGATACACAATCATTATGTATCTTTGCACGTGGCGATGAGGTATCCCTACACCTTGAAGTTAAAAGTGACAAATGATTTGTAACTTAGAGCCCTAGTGGACTGTAGGCGTCACATAACTTTATTCGTCGCCAGTCACAGGAGGGTCGTAGGCATAAATATGTTGAGCGCGACATCCCTCCAACGAGAATGACGGTGCGTCTAGCGACAGGCGCATCGATAACAGTAATGAAATGCGTTGTGAAATTACAGACATGTTAAGAAATTGACAGTACGATGGGAATTTCATCGCACTAGTTTTAAATGACAAATTTGATGTCATCCTTGGATTATTATGGCTCAGAAAGTTCGATATATGTATAAATTGGCAGCATCAAGCCGTGACGATGCCTGTCTCTTGTTCATCAGATGGCCAACTGGTGAACGTCTTGGAGCGTCCACAAGCGTGTGGATGTACTACGAGGGAGTGCGCTGGCCTCACTTGTGGTACGGTCGTTAGTACGACTGCACAATATCACGGTGTGATCACTAATCACCCTGTGGAGTCAGCTGCCGGTGGCTGTGCGAATAAACAGGCAGCGCAGAAAGTCCTCTACTCGAATAAGTCGAGTGGATTGAGACATGAATATACGCCTAGCGGGCGACATTCAAGGAATATAATAGTTGTCCAAAAATGACAACACGATGATCCGAGGTCGAGTGGAGACTCGACCGTAAAGGACCCGACTGTGATAGCGCAATCACAGTCGAAAGACGTTGAGGGGATAAGCCCCCACGTACTTGAGGAGAAATCTCCTCAAATAGAAAATGCTGAAGTGACTAAACTTATGCATTCCGGGGGATTAATCCCTCGACAGCCTGTGGATATATTCCAAGAAAAAACCGAGACCTTTAATGTCTTGATTAATGATGGATCAAGAGTAGGCGCTTATACTCTTGATTGTATGCGCCTCCGAAGTAAACTTCGAGAATAATTCTATTACCAAACCTTGAACCCAAACGGTTCTTGAGAGATCTGCATCGTGATAGAATCAAGCAGATCTGCGTACTCATCACAGAGGACAAATTCCTAACCGATATTCGGTCAGCGGTTATTTTTGCAGGAACGAAGGGGTTCTGAGCAGCTCATCGATGGACGAAAGCGTCCTCGATGTGAAGACTCGGATTTAGAGATATACTACTCAATCCTAGGAGTCACTTAAGACAAATCCTTTATACAAGGATTTGAAGAAATTCAGGGATATATCCCCTGAAACAGTTCCATGCGAGTTGCCTAAGGATAAAGGCACTCGACATGAGATCGAGATCAAACCGGGCTCGAAGTACTGTGTCATGAGGCAGTGGCTAAGGCCTCGTGAACAAGTACTTGCGATCGATAAATTCTTTACCGATCGATTAAAAGCGGGCCATGTAAAGAAGTCAACCTCCCTACATAGCTCTCCAACCTTCTGTGTGCGAAAGGCCACAGGAGGGTGGCGGATAGTGCACGCATTCAATAAACTGAATGCTGCAACAGTACCGGCTCAAACGCCGATACCGAGAAAAGACGTAATCATAGATGGTACGTCTAAGAGTTACGATCTTTTCGTCTATGGATCTGATGTATGGATTTTATCAGATCCTTATGCGTGAACGGGACATCCCGTACACAGCAGTGAGCACTCCCAGTCGGATGCTCTGGGTATGGCTAGTTATGCCTTAGGGGCTAAGTAAAGCCCCTGCAGCATTCAACAGATGCGTAACATATCTGTTGAGACCGGTGCGAGAATTCGCACCGAGTTATTTTGAAAATGTATTCGTCCATAGCCGAGCCATAGACGGAAAGACGGACGTGGAAGTTAATGAATTTACGTTCGTCAGGTCCTTACAATTATGCGAAAGCATAAGTTGTACTTGAATCTCAGGAAGTTTATATTCGCTGCAAGCGAAATACCACTTCTTGGGTGCATCGACGGAAAACACGGCGTGCGCCCTGATCCCAAAAAAAATCATGGCAATTACCGACTGGCCATTTCCAGTCGATGTCAAGGGACATAGAAAGTTCCGTAGGCTAGCAACGTACTTGCGCAAGTACTGACACAATTACGCCGAGATCACAGTTTTCTCTCGTCTCATGAAAAAAGACGACAAATGGTTATGGAACGCTGATAATCAACGGTTCTTGTTTTAAGTATCAAGCAAAGCTTAATGCAATCGCCCATCTTGGCGATTGCAGATCAAGACAGAACATTACATGTGGTCTGTGAAACCAGCGATTTCGCAATCGGCTGTGCGTTAATGCAATACGATACAGACGGCGCAGAGCGCGTCGTCTGTTACCAATCGCGTCAGCTGCAACAAGCTGAACGCAATTACCCAGTGCATGACAAGGAGCTCCTTGCCATGAAATATGCATTTACTAAATTTAGGGTCTAACTCCTCGGAGAAAGACCGTTCATCGTATATACGGACCATGCTTCACTACGCACGGCCGTAAACAGCCAACACCTTTCGGAAAGAATGGCGAGGTGGCTATCCTTCTTCGCGGAGTATAATTTTTCCGTCGAATATAAACCAGGGCGATTTAATGTCGTCGCTGATGCGTAATCACGCCGTCCCGATTTTTAGTTGGCTGGGTACACTTTAATAGTAAAAATAACCCCACTGTTGCAACACCCATCACGAGTGTTCCGTCACCAACTTTGATTGGTGACATTTAGAAAGCCTACACTGAAGATAAAGACCTTCCGCGTTTTATCGATCATCTGGTAAATCCATCAATAATTTTTTTTAGATTTACCGGCTTCATATTGATCGTCATCTGACCGATACACAACACGCAATGGCTTACTGTATTACACAGCTGTTGCCGGCGACACTCCACGTGTCGTCGTCCCTACTCACAATGATTTGCGCGGGCGCATCATGTATAAGTGTCGCGATGCACGAACAACTGGGCATCGTGGACGTTAGAAGACTTACCTCACAGTAACTCGCGACTTTTACTGGCCCTACCAGTATACGTTCGTGCGCAAGTACCTTCGTGCTTGCGAGGTATGTCAACGGGTGAAGCCTAGCCCATCATCCCGTGCACCTCTTGAACCTCTACCACTCCCGGCAGAGTGTTGGCAGTCCGTATCTATGGACTTCGTCTTCGGATTTCCCGAAGACGACCACAAAAACAATGGAATCTTTTGTAGACAGATTCAGCAATATGGTACACCTTGCTGCGGTACCTGAGTCAATTACGGCTCCAGGCTGTGCCCATGTCTTTTTTGACACGGTATTTAAACTTCACGGTTTACCCCGTGATCTGACCTTGGATAGGGATCCACGGTTCCCGGCGGAGTTTTGGCAATCTGTGTTCCGATCTCTCCGAACACGGCTGACTATGTCAGCTTCTGATCATCCAGAGAAAGATCGTCAGAGATCGCACAAATCGCGTCCTCGAAGAGATACTTCGAGGTTACGTATAATCGTATCCGAATTGGAGCGAGTTTTTATTGATGGTCGAATCCGCCATCAATAACCGCGGTGCTGACCTTTATGCCCCTTTCATAATTCCGTGCATGCGTCGACAAAGCATACACCGTTCTTCGTGAATGGCTTAGGCATACCCATCCAAGAGGGATCCTCTAGCTCAAGGGGGGTGGGTGGACTACGAGCAAAACCATTTTGACTCATGCTCATCACAAGTCGAAGTTATCAATGACGCGAATGACGTCGATGTCGAAGAAAAAATAAGAACTCATGGCAGTGCGCACTAAGCGCACTGGAAAAGATAAACAAACGAGTCAGCATAGGAATTTCTGCTGGCTCGAGAATCAGTAGTCCGTTTTGTACAGGATTGCATTACTAACGCAGTTGACCGTCAGAAACGGAACGCAGTCAACATGCAAAAGCAAATGTTTTTTTTTCATTTGAAATTGATGATCTAGTACTACTCTCTACGGTAAACTTACCTAAGCATGGAGTCACTATTGTGGGTAGCAGTAAGCTACTAGACAAAATCATTGGTCCATTCCATGTACTGCATCGCAGAGGCAATGCGTACACAATAGAATTGCCACGTACGTTTTATGTTGGTCGGCTCCGCCCGAACCATCAGTACGCGGTTCCTTCCGAGGACGGATCTGACCACCCTTTACAAGAATCCCTAAAAGATTCTTGTGGTCACGAACCAGATTCTTATGTTCAATCTAGAGATACTCATGTCGGGTCCGAGAATCCTCGATTAGGGGAACAGCTCATCACGAAGAGCGTGATATTTCCGTTCGTACGCGGAGTACGCACTCTTCGATCGGTCTTCCAACCGTTCGATATAGTGAGCCAGCAACATCTGCTCCAAGAGCGACGCTTACCGCGCTCGTGATCAAGTTTCTCCTCCAAATCATGGAGGAAGTGATCGAGTTTGTCGATTTTCGACTCGATCCGACACATGGGTCGGATCTAATTTTCCTTTCTCCGCCACATCCATTGGTGGATTCCCACGGAGGTCAACGTTTCCTTGTGGAACGTATACGGAACCACCGTGATGTGAAGGGGCAGCGAACGAGTTATCTTGTTCGCTGGCGTGATTATCCACCTTCACATGACAGATGGGAGCCTCGTTCCCAGCTGGTTGTTGACGTTAAGGGCCTCGTCTGTCAGTATGACGAGACCCATCCGATGGATCAGAATGTCCATCGGAAAGCTCGCGCCCCTGGCGCATGTTAATCGATTGCAAAAGCGTCAATTGCATCGCGCATCTCAATAGAGATGTGAGCCTTTCCTTAGGGTGAAGAAACGAAATAGGCATCCTCTTTCACTCGTTTCGTGTTGTCAACACAACACGGACAGGGATCACCCACGTGAGGCATAGAATTCCTGCCTCACGAGACAACCGATGCAATTTATACCTTGCACCGGGTAAAGTTCGCTTTTTAAACTTAACGCAAATCGCGTTCAGTCTTTGAAGCCAGGTTTCGCGTCCAATGTCGTTGACATTGCAAATGAACGCGCTCCAGGCTTGCATCAACGAGATTTTATCTCGTTTGTTGTTGCCACTATACTATCGATGCTTATGAAAAGCATATAGACAAAAATATTCCTCAGCGCGAAAGTTCTTCGCGCTGGGATCAAGGACATGTAGCTATGTCGCAATAAATAATAAAAATTTATTGTGAGGAGTTGTCTTTCCAGAAAAGCTATTGACTAGCCGTACGGGCAATAGCCACGGCTTCTTCTCAGGGGCAAGACGAGACATTTTATTGTCTACGCTCCCCTAAGTGGTATCCGCTGAAGCAGGGGTACCACAACACTTTTTATTACGATGGCTTACGCCATCGTCATCACCACGCACATAAATGAGTGCGGGTGACGGCACGGGAGACGGTGCTGCATATGAAGATCATCCTCATCACCGGAACCGAACATGCTATAGAGAATGCTACCAGCACGTCTATTCGATTGAGCTCCCTCATTCACAGGCTCATGGCCAGCCGCCTGACGATGATCAGGCGACTGTTCTGTTCTCCCCAAGTCGGCAATCTCGTCCGTTTCGCATTCGTAGTCGACCTCCAAAGAGGGGTCGCTTTCACGTGGTCTTTCACCACGTGCACCCGCAGCATTTAATTGTGGGAGAAGACGCAACTACGGTAGATAATACGTCTGACGCAAGAGACAATAATGCGTCACCCGCGGTTGCATGTACCGCAGCCGAAGGCTCCGCACTAATCGTACACCGCATGGACTTGTTATAAAACGATGGCTATGACCAATCAACATCGTTTTGATTAAGTGGTCTTATAGTGACCACTCAATCCAATGACAGTCAGAGTGATTGTCGTTTAAGGGAGAAGTGATGTAACGGGGTGTATCGTTACATGAAATCAACACTTAAAGGTTGTTATTTAATATATTATCTAAAACGTGGATATCCGAATAAAACTATGTAAAGTAATATTCTCCAAATTACTTTACATAGTTAGATTCGGAAAGGTAGATATAGACCATTATACCTACTTGCTCCACGAGCCATTAAGCGCTGGAAGCGCGCAAAGAGAGAGACAGATAAGACTTTTATTACATGTTTAGTATTAGTATATAATTTAGTTAGTACAAATAGATAGAAAACCAGAAGAACTTGATTATATTAAATATAGTTATCATTAAATCCTCTTTAAAGCAAGTGTTTTAAAGATAGTCTTCCTCTGCACGTACTAGTGACGTGAGGCACCACTCGCACTGAGGCAGTGCGAAGTGGAAATATACTGAAGCAGTACAAGTCGGCAGTGCCCCGTCACAGATATAATCTGTTAATATTTCTTGAATAACCGTATAGCGATTCCCAAATCATGGAGGGGGGACGAACATTTTTGTAATTTTAAGATGGAGCCATCCACGTAGTCAAACCTGCAACAGGCTAAACGTAACGGGGTGTGCTGTTACATAAGTTTTATTTCTTATAAGAGGAATAATAAATATGATTTCTAGTGAGAGGAAATGTAGAGAAGTACAAAATTATTATCTTAATTAATTTTTGTCTTGAGTAGTTCCAATATTTTCAAATTGAATAGAAGTGATGCAATAAGACGTTAGCTATATTGATTAGTTGATTCAAGTCTCCATCAACCCCGCCAAACGTTATAAGACATAATTGTGCGTTGACCAAGGAGACACCCATACTTAGTTAGTTATGGATATAATAAGCTCATTAGTAGATAGAAGATCATTACGTATGAAACGAAATATATTTATACAGCTCAACTTTTTCTCTATTTTAAAGCCTTAGTCTCCACCTTTGAGCTAAAGACCCTGAGCTTCATAAAATTTTCCTCAGAACTCTTGTGTACGTAAAGTTTTGAGTCACCTCGCCTACACTGTAATCGGTGTAACGTTATCTAGTAACACGCTGGGAAGAGAGAAACAGTATACGGCCAAAGCCGACTTCATACAATACGAACTCGACGCGGCTAGAGAGAAAGTAGCCTTACTTCACCAGCGAGGCTCTCAACACGCGGAGGTGTTGAGAGAGCACGGTGCTCAACAATTGGGACTGTTGAGACAGCAGCATGTAAATGCTGGTAATAGGCCGACGCTTTCGCGCCGACCCGAAAACTCAAAGATACAAATCTTTAAGTTTTAGGCAGTCGAAAGCGACTCCCTTTTGAGAGGGTTCGTCGAGTTAGACGATGCCACATAAGCAAGTCGTATAAATGATGATGCGACGAAAGGAAAATTTGTCATGCCCAAATTAGCCAGACGGGCCAAATCTTGGGCCTTGGGGCTCAAGTTTCACGACGCATTAGTCTTTGGGTCGTATGAGGTCTTTAAGACCCGGCTCACGTGCCGAATTCCGGGCTCGGGCCGAGCTCCTGGATTTGAAGCAGGGCAAGCGCGGCATTCACGCTTATGCCCAACATACACGATACCTGATCAGTTGTATCGTTAGTCATGCAATAGATGAACAAACACAGGTAACTGTATTTATTAAACGTCTTGCAGACGGACCTGTTAAGAGCCACCTGTTCCAAATAGAATTACAGTCGCTCGACTATGCGATCTCTATAGCGGAACAGGGGGACTTTAGCCTGAAACAGGCTTTCGTCCACTCGGGTGCAAATCGTTTACCAAGACGACAAGAAAACGAAGACCCAGAATCCATGGATCTCTCTTATGTAGAAAGCAAGAAACCTCACTATTTAAGTCTAAAACGGATACAAAAATGTAATCGTTGCCAAAAGACGGGCTACTACGTTTAGGAGTGTAGTGCCCACGGCCAGTGCCTAAAACTACTGAGCAAAAAGACCAACCTCTCGCCAGGAACAGCGGAAGACGCGGATCTAACGCTGTTGTGAAATCATTTCGGCGAGGCAAATCGTCAAAAAAATGGTCGGAGTCAGTTGGTGCGGAGCGCTTACTGATCTAGCAATGTCAAAAGAATTTGCAGGCCTTTTGATGAAAGTTGATCCTCAAGTACGACCATTGTGTGTAACTGCCCCAGGGGCTGAGATTTAAGTCATCACCATGAAAATAAACGAGTCAAATAAGTTGTCACATAAGTCACTAGTCGATTGTGAGGCGTCGAATAGTTTTATCGGACACCAATCGCTAGAAGACTGCAGACTCAAATTTATTGAGCGCGATATCCCTTTAACGAGGATGACAGTGCGCCTAGCAACAGGCGTATCTATAACGGTTAAGAGACGTGTAGTTGGTATCCAATACACGTTAAAGGGTAAACAGTAGGATGATGATTTCATCGTACTAGATTTGGATGACAAATTTGATGTCATCCTTGGATTACCATAGCTCAGAAAGAACGAGCATGTATAAAATGGCAGCATCAAGCTGCGATGATTCCTGTCTCTTGTTCATCATATGGCCAACTGATAAACGTCTTGGAGCGTCCGCAAGAGTGTGGATGTCCTACGAGTGAGTGCGATGGCCTCACTTGTGGGTCGGTCGTTAGCATGGCTGCACAAGACCTCAGTATGAGTACCTAATATGTTGTTGAGTTGGATCCTGACAGCTGTGCACAAGCACAGGTAGCGTCGAAAGTCCACCTTTGTGACGTGGACATAATTATTGACAACTGTTCACAAGCCTAGACAGCGTCAAAGTTCGACAACTCGAATAAGTTGAGTGGTACGAAATAAGGATGCTTCCGTGAAACAAACATCCAAGAAAGTTTTAAACGCCCGTCCATAAGACAGTGCAAAAGTCCTAGCTCGATTAAAGAGTCAATTGTAGAGTCTCGCTTTGGTAGCGCAACCACAACTAGAGGCAGTTGGGGAGGTACACCCCAAATAATTTCTGTGGGTATAAGTCCCCGGAAACCTGTGGTCAAAGATTTTCAGGTACCTTCAATAATAAGCCAAAGAGGCAACTGAGACAACAAATGTCTTAGTAAACAATGAAATTAGTGTAGGCGCTTATCCACTTGATTAATAGCGCCTTCGAAGTCAACTTCGGAGATAACTCATTTGTTTACGCCAGAACCGAAACGGTTATTGCGTAATCTACGTGATGACAAAGTCAAGCAGATCTGCGTTCTTGTCACAGATGACAACTATGTGGCTGATACTCGGTCAACAATAGTATTTCCTGAGAACGAACGCGTTCTCAGTAGCTATTGGATGGACGAAAGTGTTCTCGACGAGAAGGCTCGGATTGAACGTTTTACGTCCCAATCCTGGAAGGCTTTGATATCAAACCCTTTATATAAGAATTTTATAGAATTTAACGATGTCTTACCTGAATCAGTACCGTGCGAGTTTCCTAAGTATAAAATAAATCGACACGAAATCGACCTTATCCCAAATTTAAAATACTTTATCACGAAGCAATGGCCATTGCTTCAAGTAATAGCGATCGACAACTTCTTTGCCAAACGCTTAGTAGCGGGCTATGTGAGAGAATCAAATTCTCCAAATCGCTGTCCGACCTTCTGTGTGCGTGATGTAACAGGAGAATGGCGGATTGTGCATACATTCAATATATCGAAAGCTGCAACGATACTGGCTGAAACGTCGATACCACGAAAAGACGTAATTATTGATGGTATGTGTAACGGGGCACTACGACTTGTACTGCTTCAGTACAAGTCCACTTCGCACTGCTTCAGTCGCGAGTGGTGCCCTACGTTATTTCACGTACACTAGTACGTGCAGAGGAAGACTTCTCTTTAAGACATCTAGCTTAAAGAGGGTTAAATGAAAACTGTATTAATATAATTAAGTGTTTCTTTTTCTATCTTTGTAAATGCTAACTTAATTATAATCTAATACTAAACATGTAATTGAATTCTTATCTCCATCTTTTCTGTAACTCTCTCTTTGATTACTTCTACAGCTGATTAGTCTGCGGAATAAATAGGTATAATGGTCTATACCTATTTATGGATAAGAATTCTGAATATTACTATATAAAGTAATATCCTCCAAATATTATCTACCTTTTAGATAATATATTAATTAATAACCTTTAAGTGTTAATTTCATGTAACGATACACCCCGTTACATCACCCCTCCCTTAAACGACAATCACTCTGA
>NC_090614.1:625392-644206 GCF_004359215.1 Bremia lactucae
TTCCTCATGAGCTCGTTGTCCGCATCACTACTATGAGGTGACGGCAACGGTGTCGACTCATTGTAGTCGACAATGAGCGACGGATCAACATCCTCACTGTTAAAGTGGGATGGATCCTTTAGCCCTGTTAACGCGACAGCAGCAGTGGCTGTCGGCGTTCCGACTAAGGCATTAGACGCGGCCGGCGAATTAACGCGGCGCGTGCGCTTAGTGTGAGGTTGAGTGGGCGTCTTCGCAGACGACCCACCAACGAAGCCCCTTTTAGGTGGCATCTTTGGCGCCGTGTATGGAAACACGTGCGCTAGAGTGATTGAGTGAACTAGCGGCGCGTAAAGCTGCTCGCAGTTCCTCTCTCCTCTTTAGCAAACTTATAAATGTAAATTCGTTCTTAAAGAATGGTGTAACGGGCTAAAGGTGCCCTAATGTTACACAGTCCCCGTTAAGTACACTTGGCGTACTTAAGGGGATGGTCAATTACTAAATAATAGTAATTAGACCCGGCACTCGGTATGGTGCACTTTTATGACCAACCCTTTTGTATGTGATGCACATGGGTGCATTTACATTAGGAGGGATGACGCCCAGCGTCATCCGTGATGACGGCTAGCGTCATCCGTTACGCGAGGTATCTAGAAAGCTACGCTCGCAATACATACTAAGTGTTATCTATAGAGATGACATTTTAATTGGTAAAAATAGGTATTTATATTTAATACAATTACATATAAATTAGTCTGAAAACTACTTCCTACACGGTAAGTGCGCACGAGGAGCCGGATTACCGCTCCCGTGACGACACTTAACCAAAGTACTTAGTGTGGTGGGTGAGGTCGCTTGCGCGCCCACCACAACTACCTCACTGCACGCAAGAGATGCGGGTTAAACCGCTTCCTCGCTGTGCTAGGGTGTGTTTCTAAGTAGAGCGTGGCCGCATTACGACGTGCCCGCCTACATGAACAGCATGCGGCCATAGCCGAGATCATTCGACGCGAGCTCGACGGGGCACAAGAGAAAATAATCTTGCTTTACCAGCAAGGTTCTCAGCAGAGGTATTGAGAGAACAGGGTGCTCAACAGTTGGAATTGTTGAGACAGTAGCATGTATATGCTGCTAATGGGCGGACGCTTCCGCGTCGACCCGAAAGCTTAAAGATAGAAACATCTAAGTTTAAGGCAGTCGAAGGCGACTCCTTTTTGAGATGGCTCGTCGAGTAGGACGACGCCATAGAAGCAAGTCGTATCAGTGATGATGCGAAGAAAGCGGAATTTGGCGTGTCCAACTTAGCCGGACATGCCAAATCTTGGGCCTTGTGGCTCAAGCTTCACGACCCCTTATACTTTGGATCGTTAAGACCCGGCTCCAACAAACATTTATGCCGCCCCGTGCCGAATCTTGGGCTCGAGTGAGCTCCTGGATTTGAAGTAGGGCAAGTCACGCCTATGCCCAACATATACGATACCTGGTCAGTTGTATCGTTAGTCATCCAATAGATGAACAAACACAGGTAGCTGTGTTTATTAAAAGGTCTTGCAGACGGTCTTGTCAAGATCCACCTTTTCCGGCTAGAATTAGAGTCGCTAGACCAAGCGATCTCTATAGCGGAATAGGAGGACTCAAGTCTTAAACAGGCTTTTGCCCGTTCTGGTGCTTACGGAGGTCCAGAACCCATGGATCTGTCGTATGTAGGGTGCGAGAAACCTGGTTAGTATAGGCGAAGCGCCCTAATGGTCCAGCAACGTAAAGAATAGAATTTGTGTGTAATTGCCCCAGGGGGCGAAGTTTACCTCAGAACCCTGAAACGAAAAATGTTGAAAAGTTGCCACTTAAGTCCCAAGTCGATTGAGGGGCGTCAAATAATTTTATTAGGCGCCAATCGCAAGAAGATCGCAGGCTCAAATATATTGAGCGCGATATCCCTCTAATGAGGATGACAGTGAGCCTAGCAACAGACGCATCTATACCGGTTAAGAAACGTGTAGTTGTTAACCAATACACGTCAAAGGGTAAAGATTACGATGATGATTTCATCGTACCAGATTTGGATGACAAATTAATGTCATCCTTGGATTGCCATGGCTCAGAAATTTCGAGCCATGTATAAATTGGCAGCATCGAGCCGTGACGATACCTGTCTCTTGTTCATCAGATGGCCAGCTGTTGAACGTCTTGGAGCGTCCACAAACGTGTGGATGTCCTACGAGCAAGTGCGATGGCCTCACTTGTGGCTCGGCCCGTAGCATGACAGAACAAGACCTCAGTGTGAATACTCAACACATTGTCGAATTAGATCCCGACGGCTGTGGCACAAGCACAGGCAGCGTCGAAGTTCGCCCACTCGAATAAGTTGAGTGGTACATAACAAGGATGTTTGCTGGAATATCAACATCCAAGAAAGTTTTAAACGCTAGTCTATAAGAGACAGTGCAAAACCTAGATCGCCTGGAGAGCCGATTGTCGAGGATCTCGCTGTGGTGGCGCAACCACAGCTAGAGGCAATCGGGGAAGATTTCCTCAAAATACTTTCTATGAGAATAAGTCCTCGGAAACCTCTGGTCAAAGGTTCCCAGGTACCTTTAGAAATAAGTTCCAAAAACAAAAATGAGACAATCAATGTAGCAGCACACAATGGACCAAGTATAGGCGCTTATACACTGGATTGATTAACGCCTCCGGAGTTAACTTCGGAGATGACTCAATTGCCAACGCTAGAACCGAAACGGTTCTTGCGTGATCTGCGTAGTGGCAAAGTCAAGCAGATCTGCATACTTGTGACAGATGACAACAACGTGACCGATATTCGGCTGGCAATAGTATCTTCTGAATATAAACGGATTCTCAGTAATTCATCGATGGACGAAGGTGTCCTCGATAAGAAGACTCGAATTAAACATTTTACATCCCAATCCTGGAAGTAGTTAAAGAAAAATCATTCATATAACGATTAAAATGAATTTAAGGATGTCTTTGCTGAATCACTACCATTCGAGTTGCCTGATGATAAAGGAATTTGACACGAATTAATGGTCATCGCCTCGTGAGAAAGTAATAGCGATCGACAAATTCTTTACCGAACGCTAAGCAGTGGATCATGTGAGGGATTTAATTCTCCAGAAAACTCTCCAATTTTCTGTGTGCGTAAAGCAACAGGGGGATGACGGATTGTGCATGCATTTGATAAATTGAACACTGCAACAGTACCGGCTCAAACGCCGATACCACGAAAATAAGTAATCATTGATGGTATGTCAAAGAGTACAACCTTTTCGTCTATGGATCTGATGGATGGATTCTATCAGATCCTTATGCGTGAATAGGATTCCGTTCACAGTAGTAACCACCCCAAGCGGTATGATATGGGAGTGACTAGTCATCGTGCGACATTTAATAGATGCGTAACGGATCTGTTGAGATCGGTGCGGGATTTCGCAGCGACTTATTTTGATGGTGTTTTCTTGTATAGCAGAGCCATGAAATGAAAATCGGATGTTGAAGTACATCAAACCCACCTCCGAAAGGTTCTTACACTTATGCGTAAGCACAAGTTGTATGCAAATCTCAAGAAGTGTATATTCGCTGCAAGCAAAATATCTCATATTTCGTGCATAGTGGGTAAACATGGTGTGCGTCCGGATCCGGAAAAGATCAAGGCGATCACCGATTGAACTGTGCCAGTCGATGTATAGGGGCTTCGAAAAAAATCGACTTTGCGTCGTACCTGCTTAAGCCCTCACGCAATTATGCCGAAATGACAGCACATCTATCTTCTTTGTTGAAGTTAAATGTAAAGTGGTCATGGAACAGTGATTGTCAGCGTTCCTTTGAGAGTATCTAGCAAAGCTTGATGCAATCGTTAATCCTCATAATGGGTGACGATGACATACCATTTAATGTGGTCTGTGACGCCAGCGATTTTGCAATTGGGTGTGCGTTGATTAAATATGACACAGACGGCGCAGAGCGCGTCGTCTGTTATCAATCGCGTCGCCTTCAAGCAGCTGAGCGCAACTATCCAGTGCATGCCAAAGAGCTCCTTGCCATCAAATATGCATTGGCTAAGTTTAGGGTGCATCTCTTGGGAAATAGACCGTTCGTTGTATACACGGACCATGCGTCTTTACGCACGGCCGTAAACAGTCCACATCTCTTGCAAGGAATGGCGAGGTGGCTATTTTATTCGCGGAGTATAACTTTTCCGTGGAGTATAAACAAGGACGACTTAACGTCGTCACTAAAACCCTTTCGCGCCGGCCCGATCATAAGCCGGATGCGCAAATCAATAGTGAGCATAAGGCCACTGTTGCAAGAATGAGTGTTCCGTCGTTAACATCATTACTTGACGACATTAGAAGAGCTTACCAAAAAAACTAAGGCTCTTATAGGGTTGATGGATTACTTAGAAAACGATCTAAACAATCCTTAAAAGGATTGTCGAAATTATATCGATCCTCAACAGATCGATAAACGACACGCAATGGTTTATTGTATTACACAAGAGGTGTGTCGCCAGCAATGGCGACACACCTCGTGTCGTCATCCCTACTTATAACAATTTTGCGATTACGCATCATGTATGAGTACCACGATGCACGAACAAGTGGTCGTCGTAGACGTAAGAAGACTTGTCTCACGATAAGTCGCGACTTCTACTGGCCACTCCAGTATGAGTTCGTCCGCAAGTACATACGTGCTTGCAAAGTTTGCCAACGGGTAAAGCCCGTTGCTTCATCCCGTGCTCGATTACAACCTTTGTCTGTTCCGACAGAGTGTTGACAGTCCGTTTCTATGAACGTTGTCTTCCGATTCCCCGAAGGCACCCACAAGAATAGTGATATTCTTAATTTTGTTGACCGTTTTGGCAAATTGGTCATCTTGCTGCCGTCCCGGAGTCGACCACAGCCAAAGATTGTGCTCGTGTCTTTTTTGACATGATATTCGACTCCATGGGTTACCCCGTTAATTGGCCTCAGATGGAGACCGTAGATTCACGGCGGAATTTCGGCAAACAGTGTTCAAACCACTTGGAACACAGTTAAAAACGTCAACTTCTGATCATTTTGAAACAGATGGTAGACGGAGGGGGGAGAAGGCTTAGGAAATGATCCTTCATCGGCAACACGCATAGTCCAAAGCCTGACCAGTTGCGCAATCTGGGTCTTCTGGAAGTTTTTCTTTGGCTGTGCAAATTGTATTCTCGAAGAGATACTTCGCGGATACGTCCACTCTTTTAAGAGTTGGAGCGAATTTTTGCTGATGGTAGAATTTGCCATCAACAATTCAGTGCATGCTTCTACAAAGCATACCGTTTTTCGTGGATGGCTTACCACCCACATATACCTACCCCGTTTGAGAGAAACTCTTGTTAAAAGAGGGGGGGGGACTCGCTCGAGAAATAACCTTTTAGCTCTTGCTCATCGCATTATCCCTAAGGTCAATGCGAAGGATACCAATGTAGAGTTAACTATCATTGAAGTAGACAACGATGCTGAAAGACTCAGCATCGAAAACAATACTATTAATGAGCATGATAATGCTTCTAATAATAAAGAGATTGATGTTCTCGCAATGCGAGCCGGTCGCACATAAAACAAAAATAAATCCGGGTATGCAGATGTTTTCGTGCTGGCTAGAGAAGCAGAGGTCCGCTTCGTACAGGATTTCATCGCTGATGCGGTGGGCCGACAGAAACGGAACTCTGACAAAAATGAATTAGCAAACATACTTTTATTTAAAATTAATGACCTAGTCCTACTGTCTGCGGTAAATTATCAAAGTACGTATTGACGAATGTAGGCAGTAACAAATTACTGCCCAGATATATCGGCCGTTTCCTGTGTTACATCGCCAAGGCAATGTATACACGAACGAGCTGCCTCGTAGTATGCATACGCATCCTGCTTCTTCCGAATCCGATTTACACCGGAACGGTCAAGAGCATCAGCTAAAGCCTGATAATTCAGATCCAAAGACTTATTGTCTCGGAACAGGGTCTGATTATCTTGAACCAGACGATCCACTCATTCTTCTAAGGAAGAGATCTTCTGACGAACTACCACCAGCTTATTTTGATGGGACTAATGTGTCCTTTCGTTTGCCAGTTTATCAGTCGCAACCTGCGCCTATTCTATCAACTGGTCACGATAGACATTATTATCCGTCACCGCTAACTGGCGGCAACGGGACCATTCGCGATCAATGCTCTTTCTCAAATATTATAGAGTGTGATCCAAATTCAAGTCACGAAACTAATTCGGGTCGTCAAACGCGGCTAGCCTTCGAATTTTCCTCCACCTGCACAACGGACTGGGATGGAGAGAAGCGTTCCTTGTTGAACGCCTCTCGAACCAACGTGAGGTTAAGGGGGTTCGAACGAGTTGTCTCGTTCGTTGGCGAGGGAAGCCGCCCTCGCTTGTTTGTTTGGATCTCGTTGCCAACTGATGATGCACGCTCCGGGTCATGTTTGATGTACGACGAGACCCATCCACCTCGACGGAGGTGCCATCAGAGAACGAGCGCTTACCGCGCTCAAAAAGGATTGCAAGTCCTCAATCTCTAGACGCATCTCACAAGGGATGAGCATCCTCCAATGAGTATATTCAAGGTAATATCTAAAAGCATGACCTACGCCCTTATAACAGCATGGACATGAGTCCCTACGAGAAGCAAGGTATCGCTGCTTCTCTTGACAAACGGTGCAGCTTCTATCGTGCACCGACTACGGTCCGTTTTTCGAACCGTTCACGGAAGAAATCCACATCGTCGAGCCAGACCTCACAACCTATGTTTGCACATTCTATACAAAGGCTGCCCACGCTTGAACAAAGGATTGACATCCCTTGCCCGTTTAGAAGAGTATTACCAATGCCGGATAAGGCATCGATGAAGAATCCCGTCTCATCCTAACCAGGCTTGTGAAGCCTGGATGAGTCGAATAACGAAATATGATATTGATCGTTGGTCAAACCAGACCAACAAATTGGGTTGTCCTTTGAAAGTAACCAAGGCCTCTTTTCAGAAGCGAATCGCAACGTATTTCAGTTCCTCTTCTGTTGGCTCATGTTAACTTTAACGTTAACTTGGCCCTTGGAGTGACCCCTAATTCACTCCTTTCCTAGTGATGCAAACAAGCACCACCTGCAGCACTCTTCCCTTCACGAGCACTTAGTATATGGTGACGCATACAAACGTTACCAAAGTGATCATCGCCCACGAAGTCATCATCAGATGACTTCCTACCAAAGTGGTCCGACGAGTCTAACAACTTCGTCATCACATCTCTGGAAATTAAAATCAAAGGTTTAACTGACTCGGCCTTGGGTGATTCGGCAGCCTTTACAGTAGCAGCTGAGTCGAGCAATGCCGGTGACTTTGTCCTCTCACCTCCAATTGGTGTAGCAGGTGACTTCTTACCGTCACCTGCAATGTCATCAACAGATGACATGTTCCAGTCACCTCCAATAGGAGTAGGAGGTGACATATTACCTCGCAGCTGCCAGCTTTGCGGCCTCATGGGCCGCGCGCACAGACTACGTTTTCGCCATGTTGATTTTAGTCAAATCAATAATGCAAAAAATGGGCATTTTGGTTACAAATAATGCAAATTACAGTAAAATACATAATTATCTTTCCTGTCACCCTACATCAGTCACTATAGTGACTGATAGTTAAGGGAAGTGATGTTCCGGGTGTCCCGTTACATAATCATTATTTCTTATAAGAAATAGGATAAATTATAGTCAATGAGAGGAAATAAATAAAGAAGCACAAAATAAAATATCTTTATTAATTTTGACTTAAATACTTCCGATATCAAATTTGGTAATATTGATGCAATAATACATTAGCTCTATTGATTGGTTGATTTAAGTCTGAATTAGCAGCGGAATGCTCTAACCAATTTAATTATAAGCCTTTTTCATTTATAAATATATTTTGTTTCAATAAGTACTTTATTTGCTCCAGCTTTAGAACTTTTTTACATATTTAAGTGAAACCCCGTTTATTTCTAATTAATTTCGCCTTTACTTAAACTTGGCAATCCAAAATGAGACTGAGCCTTTACTTTACCCTTACGTTTTCTCTGTAGGTATAGATGTTACAGGAACATCTGGAAAAACCCTATTCCGAAAAAAACAATATTTTCACTAGGTAATCCATTGAGTCGAAAGCCTTGTCGATAAAAACACGAGCTGAGCATCTAAGTTATAAGACACGATTGTGCGGTGCGCAAGGAGGCGCCATACTTAGTAAGCTGTTAATGTATAAGTTCAGTAGTCGTGTCAATAAAGACACGAGCACAGCCTTTGGCTGTTGGTCGAATTCGGGACGGCAGCAAGGTGTCCCATCTTGCTAAAACGGTTAACAAAAACAAGAATTTCATTATTATTGTGGGTGTCTTCGGGGAATCCGAAGACAAAGTCCATAGATACGGACTGTCAACACTCTGTCGGAACAGGCAGAGGTTGTAACCGAGCACGGGATGAAGCGCCGGGCTTTACCCGTTATGACAAACTACGCAATCATGTATGTACTTGCGGACGAGGTCATACTGGAGTGGCCAGTAGAAGTCGCGACTTATCGTAAGTCAAGTCTTCTCACGTCCACGAAGACCACCTATTCGTGCATCGTGGTACTTGTACATGATGCGTAATCGCAAGTTGTTACCGATAGGGATGACGACATGAGGTGTATCGCCAGCATTGGCTGTATAATGCAATAAACCGCTGCGTGTTGTGTATCGATCTGTTGAGGATCGATATAATTTCGACAATTCTTTTGAGGATTGTTGGGGTGGATTTTTAAGAGAGATCCATCAAATCTTTAAGAGCCTTATCTACTCGATAATCTCTACTATCGTCGTCAAGTAATGTTGACGGCAAAACACTAATTCTTGCAACAGTGGCTTTATGTTCACTGTTAATTCGCGCATCCGGCTCAAAGTGGGGCCGGCGCGAAGGGTATCAGCGACGACGTTAAGTCGTCCTGGTTTAATAGGTGTGGACTGTTTACGGCCATCCGTAAAGACGCATGGTCCGTGCATGCAACGAACGGTCTATTTCCTAAGAGATTGACCCAAACCTTAGCCAGTGCATATTTGATGGCAAGGAGCTCCTTGTCATGTACTGGATATCTGACGCGATTGATAATAGACGACGCGCTCTGCGCCGTCTGTGTCATCCTGTATTGACGCATAGCCGATTGCAAAATCGCTGGCGTCACAGACCACATGAAAAGGTCGGTCTTGGTCAGCAATTGCCAGGATTGGCGATTGCATCAAGCTTTGCTTGACAACCTCGAAGGAACGCTGACAATCAGCGTTCCCTGACCACTTTACATTTAACTTCAACAAAGAAGAAAGATCTACTGTCATTTCTGCATAATTGCGTGTATACTTGTGCAGAAACGCGCTAAAGCGAGAAATTTCTCAATACCTTTTACGTCGACTGGCCCAGGCCAGTCGGTGATCACCTTGATCTTTTCTGGATCTGGATTATCACCGTGTTTACCAACGATGCAGCCAAGAAGTGGTATTTCGCTTGTAGCGAATCTATACTTCTTGAGATTTGCATACAACTTGTGCTTGCGCATAAGTGCAAGAATCCTTCGGACGTTGGTACGATGTACTTCAACATCCGACTTTCCGTTCATGGCTCTGCTATGAAAGAAGACGTTATCAAAATAGCTCGGTGCAAAAATCCCGCACCGATCTCAACAGATTGGTTACACATCTGTTAAATGTCGCAGGGGCCTTACTAAGTCCCTGTGGCATGACTAGTCACTCCCATAGCATACCGCTTGGGGTGGCTACTTCTATGAACAGAATATCCTATTCACGCATAAGGATCTGATAGAATATATCCATCAGATCCATTGACGAAAAGATAGTACTCTTTGACAAACGATCAATGATTACTTCTTTTCGTGGTATCGGCGTTTGAGCCAGTACCATTGCAGTGCTCAATTTATTGAATGCATGCACAATCCGTCATCCTCCTGTTGCTTTACGCACACAGAAGGTTGGAGAGCTTTCTGGAGAAATGAATCCCTCACATGACCCGCTGCTAAGCGCTCGTCAAATAATTTGTCGATCGCTTATATTTATTCACGAGGCAATGGCCATTGCTCCATACACAGTATTTTGAACCTGGGATTAGGTCGATTTTGTGTCGAGTGCTATTATCCTTAGGAACTCGCACGGTACTGATCAGGAAGACATCCTTAAACTCTATAAATCGTTATATAAAGGATTTTTCTTTAAATACTTCCAGGATTCATACGTAACACGTTAATTCCGAGCCTTATCATCGAGGACACTTTTGTCCATCGATGAACTACTGAGAAGCCGTTAATTCTCAGGAAATTTTATTGCCGACCGAATATCGGCCACATAGTTGCCATCTGTGACATGTACGCCGATCTGCTTTGACTTGCTACTACGCAGATTACACAAGAACCGTTTTTGTTCTAGCGTTGGCAATTGAGTTATCTCCGCAAGTTAACTTTGGAGGCGCTAATAGATCAAGTGGATATCTCGCTCAATAGATTTAAGTCTGCGATCTTCTAACGATTGGCGTCTAAGTAATTTATTTGACGTCCCACAATCGACATGGGACTTATATGGCAAATTATTTGACATTTTTACTCAGGTTGATGAGGTTTACCGCATCCCCTGGGGTAGTTACACACAACTTTATTTGTGTGTGAGGAAGAACTTTTTTCAAAAGGCCTGCAAATTGTTTTGACGTTCCTGGATCAGTAGGGCGCTCCGCACCTACTGACCCCGACCGTTTTTGACGATCTGCTTCGCCGTTGCGATTTCGCATCAGCGTCGGAGCCGCGTCCTCCGCTGTTCATAGCGAGAGGTTGGCCTTTTCGCTCAGTGGTTTTAGGCACTGACCGTGGGGCAGGCGAAGTGGCCCGTCTTTTGACGGCGATTACATTTTTGTAACCATTCGTAATTTAAAGAGAGAGGTTTTCCGCTTTCTACCTACGAGAGATTCATGAGTTCTGGACCTTCCTTTTTTTGTTTCTTGTCGCCTCGGTGGACGAGATTGCACCCGAATGGACAAAAGCCTGTTTCAGGCTAAAGTTCTCCTGTTCCGCTATAGAGATCGCTAGGTAAAGCGACTCTAATTCTAGCCGGAACAGGTGGGTCTTAACAGGGTCGTCTGTAAGAACTTTAAAAAAACACGGCTACCTGTGTTTGTCATCAATTAGAAAACTTGCGATACATATAACCAGGTATTGGGTCTGTTGGGCATAAGCATGTCAAACACGCTTGCCCTGCTTTAAATCCGGAATTCGACTCGAGCCTAGAATTCGGCGCGTGGCGGCTCAAATATTTGTCTGAGCCGGGTCTTAAGGCCTCGTACGACCTAAAGGCTTATGAGTTGTGAAGTTTAAGCTCCAAGGCCCAAGACTTGGCACGTCCGGCTTCGATGCACATGCCAAATCTCACTTTCATCGCATCATCACTGATACGACGAGTTTCTATAGCGTCGTCTATCTCGACGAACCAGCTCAAAAGGGAGTCCCTTCACCTTCACCTTAAACTTTACTATTTTAATCTTTAAGCTTTCGGGTCCACGCGGAAGCGTCGGCTCATTAGTAGCATATACATGCTACTGTCTCAACAGTGGTGAAGCAAAGTCTCTTTTCTTGGGGCCCGTCGATTTCATGTTGTATGAACTCGGCTACAGCCACATGTTGCTCATCTCCTTGTAAAGCGAACAATATGGCGCTAACGGCTGACCCGCCTTGATGCGCTCGACCGCTCTTCTTCCAAGATCGCTAAAATGAGCGAAAATTGTACCCGTGTGCGGAAGCCTTTTAAGGGGCTTGGAGGCTTCCCACTTCTTCATCCAACATGTTCTTGTTGGATGAAATGTGCCTAGGCCGTTAAACGGAATTTGAAGTGATACCAGGTGAAAGGAGCACCTCATGTTAGTACTGATAACAGTACTAGTCAACCTACACTGATTTCAGTTAAGGTGAAATGTCTCAATTATTCACGTAAACGACGTGTAGTGGAAGGTTCTAAATAGCTAAGAAGTCTAAGATACTATTGGTTAATTCTAAGGCTTTAGAATAGGTAAAAAATGAAATTGTACTAATATATCAAGTTCTTTCATAGCGATCTTTTATCGCCTAATCCTGTTACGATTAGCGGGGTTAAGTTACTTAGATCAATCAGTCAATAGAACTTATATCTTATTGCGTCAATGTTTCAAAATATTTGGTAATATTGGAATTAATTAGTCAAATAAGTATATGATAATAATAGGGAGCCGGTATTGCCACACACCCTTTCGGTATAACCACGCACCGTCCCCGTCTGTATTGAATAAAAACGTCATATACAATATTTTCACTGTGTGCGTCATTCCTTTGCATCTAAAACTCAACAGTTATTCCTTTCAAAGCGTCTTTAGATAGCCCTTTCTGGCCTTTGCCCCCCCCCCTAGATTACATTAGGGAATCGCTATAGCCACACACCCTAATATCTACATGGGTGAACTGTATCGGGCGTGACTGCCGCTGGGCACATCAGAAACCGTTCTTTCGTTTGGCGATACAAAATGTACTGTTTCTAACAGGTGAGAAAAAGCCAAGAGCACCTGCACTTGATTGGCATGTCAAAAACAGAGCGAAAAGAAAGAGCAGGAAATCGAGCACGAGGGAGAAGTTGAGCTGGAAATAGACGACAAGGGTCGGAGGCGCGCTCTTGCACATGCATGTTAGTCTTTGGAGGTCAAGCTTAGATGATTTTTTTTACTTCACTTCTACCAACTTTTGCGGAAGTGCATGCTTCCCTTTTAAATAGGCGAATCTAAGAGCTCTTCGTTTGTACCCACCATGAGCGCAAGCAAGCCACAATATCCTTTGTTTCAGATTTTGTCAACTTTCGCTCGTAATATTTTTCTAAAAAAAGTGTAATGGGGCATACATCGGTTGAAGCACCATTGTTATGGTACATTTACTTTATCGGGTAAAATACCTTTTTATCTAGTTTAAAAACAATTGATTGCTTAATCCCATATATTATGGATAAAAATAATATATCTGGCGGCCGAAATCTATTTATAAGTTAGCTAGGGTAAGGTTTTGGATTAAATAACTAAATGATGTATAGTTCCCATTTGATCTTAAGGTGTCAAGTGCCTTCCTGAGGCTTGCGCATTGATCTATAAGAGATGGAAGCCTTTCTAAGGTATACACTCTTGGGCACGAGTTGTTACTTGGTTCTACGAACCCCTGAACCCCTTGAACTAGGATTCCTTAAGCTTTAATAGCTTGTACGACTCCCTGAGTTGTTATACCCATTAGTTGAATAGAACTAAGTGAATCTCTGATTCTGAAAGTCTTCCTCTGGCTTTAGGAGCGAGGTAGCTCCGCTACACCTGGTATCACTCGTAGTCAATCTACGCCTGAGTCTTTACAAGACTAATTTCTCTCGAAAATGGGGAGGTTGCAAAATTGTCAGAAGCGCAACGCGCCGCTTATGACAAGCTTAAAACTTTATTTGGGCTTGAAAACGTGGAATTTGTTATCTCCCAGGGACCAGAGGTCCTGCATGCGAGGCTTGAAGCCTTCGTGCGGTACGAAGCCTCCCTGATCGGTCAGGAGCAGGACCACTTAGCGGCACCTATGCCAAGCCGGTACATCTCTGTACCTGATTCAGAGCCAAAAGCTCGACCGCTAGCTGTCAACGTGAAGACATTTGAGCGAAAAGAGAAATAAAACTCCCTTTTTGGATTAAGCAGATGGAAATGTCCATTGACTCCGCCTTGTTCTTAACAGAACGGCAAAAGGTGGCTATGGCCGTTTCCAAACTTGGAGGAAGAGCCATGGAATGGACATATCGTGCAGCACGCCCATTAAAAACGCTTTTCCCTCATGGGATCCGCTGAAACAGCAAATGACGAGCATGTTTGCACCGCCTTATCAGGCTTTTCGCATTGGAGCACGGCTCTTAGCGACTCGACAGGGTAAAAGAACCCGAGGGGACTTTGTCCAGGAGTTGAGAACTCTCATTGCATCTATGCATCAAGACCCGATGCAAGAAGCAAGTGTAGTGACCATCGGTATGGGAGGTCTCAATGAGGGCGTCGCCCGGACGGAATTGTTCCGATCTCATCTGGCTACGTTCGAAGAGGCAGTTGCCATAGCGCTATGCGCCGAGTTTGACTTTAAGTCTGCTCGCGTAAGCACGCCTGTTTACCGAACAAGCTCTTCGAGCACATGGGTTCCGTCTAATAGAGCGGAACTCATTGATTTGAGCCTCGTTGAGGAAGGAGAAGAGGCTCTTTAAGCTGTGGAACAGCATAACACCATCCGTATATGTTATATGTGCGGAAGCACGAAACATTTACGCTCTACTTGCCCACTTTAAAATTCGCGTAAAGCTCGAAAGAGCTCCAACTCCGACCTATAGCAGAGATCTGGTTAGGTGAGGGAAAACGTCGATAGCCAGTAGGTGCGGGGCGCCCTACTGGGAAAGACCTAGGCTCTGTTGAATCTCCAGGAGGTGAGAATAAACAGAAGCTAGCCTTAATTTGCTCGGTGCTCAATCGCACGGGGAGAGAGTACAAGCCTGGCTTACTAGGCGCTCAAGCGACTGCAAAGGGCTTTGATAAGCCGTGGTCATTTTTAATTGACTCAGGAGCGTCTTGCAATTATGCTCGACGCCTTTCCCTTGAAGGAAGTCAACAATACCTTTAAGCGCTTAGAGCACATGAAGGTGATACAATTACTGTTCGGTTAGCGACTGGGACTCGTGTCACTGTTCCCAAAGTTCCACTGAACTTAGTAAATAGTTTCTGGACTTTGACAGTATGGAACGCTGTCTCGTCCTTAATTTGGATTCGAGATATGATCTTATCCTTAATATGGCCTGGTTAGAATAATATGAGCCATGGATCGAATGGAGGTATAAGACCTTAGGCGCCACGCGCAATGTTCATAGCAAAGTTTTGGAGAGTCATGAACCCACCTTTGCTAGGAAACAAAAGCGCTATTGGCGCGGATCATTGAATGAGTCTGTCAGTGTTTTAGACATTGGCATGTCTGAGTTAATAAACTAATTAAAAAAACATTAATTCTGAGCCCGACTCAGCAGAAATAAGTGGAACGGCACGTACTCCGTCGAGTGACACTCGTTATAATAACGAAGCACGAAATGCTGAAAGCATTGTTGGCCTAAGGCCAAATTATCAAGGGTGCAATATCCCTGAGATACGTAGAGTGGCACGTCTAAGTCCACCGAGTATGGTCGGCCGAGGTGGCATCATACTGAGTGTCAGTAGTGACACTTTTGGCGGTTCGCCAGGACCTCAAGGGTGCAATATCCCTGGGGCACGTGGAGTGGCACGTCTAAGTCCACTGAGTGTGGTCGACCGAGGTGGCCTCATACTGAGTGTCAATAGTGACACTATAGGCGGTTCGCCAGGGCATTTTGGGTCAAACCCTTCTAATGCAGGTGAAGCGACACGTAAACATTCGCTGGATAAGGAAGTTGAGTTACCTAACTCCTTGTTGGATGTCAAATTAGACATATAGAACCAATACAGGCTGGAAAACTAGGGGACGTAAATGTTCCGGCCTCTAAGAGACGTATTGTCTCCACTCCAAGACAGGATGGACACGAAGCGTGTAAACCCTCATAAAGTGATACGAGTGAGCAAGTACATACGCTTGTAAATGGCGTAACCGGTAACATGGAGAGAGAAGTTAGCCTTGCGGCAATCCCTTCGTTAGATGCTCTTTTAAAGCTAGACAAAATGTCTATTGATGAGTGCGGTCGAGCCTTTAAAGCTGGTGACTTATCTGAAATGGTGGTCATTCGACCTATGGTTGAGTTAAACTCATCGTCACCTCTAGCCGAAGCTGTCCTGGATGATTCAAAAGCTGCACTTCGTGCGCGAAATGGGTCATCGGTCCTTAAAGATCCTATGGATCCCTTTTATTACTTGATTAATGAATTTCAAGATGTGGTATGTAGTAACCCACCATCTGTTTTACCTCCGGATAGAGGTGTTCGTCATGAAATTGACTTGGTTCCGGGAATCAAATACTGTGTCACAAGACAATGGCCTTTACCAAAGGAGCAGTGTGACGTCATTGACGATTTCTTTCGTGCTAAACACGAGGCTGGAATAGTACGAGAGAGCAAATCTCCTCATTCGACACCGACATTTTGTGTCAAAAAGCCAAATGGTAAATGACGCAGTGTACATGCTTACAATAAGCTTAATGCTGTCACTATACCAGCACAAACTCCCATTCCTAGAAAGGATATTCTTCAGAATAACATGGTGGGATGTACAATGCACAGTGCATTAAACTTAGTCCATGGTTACTACCAATTGCTCATGCGAGCTAGCGATATTCCGCTTACAGCGGTTAGCACCCCAAGCGGCATGTTCTGGGAGCGGCTGGTTATGCCACAAGGGCTATCCAACGCCCCGGTAACATTTAATCGTCTAGTGACGCAACTGTTTCGCCCTCATCGAGGTTATGCACAGACCTATTTTGATGACATTTTTGTCCATAGTCGTTCGAGCAGGGTCGGTCGGATATGAAAAACCATTTTGACCATTTGCGAGCAGTGCTCGAGTGCATGCGCACAAACAAATTGTCTGCCAATGCATCTAAATGCATTTTTGGCGCAGAGGAAATTCCTTTTTATAGGATGCTTCATTGGAAAGCGAGGCCTTAGAGCGGATCCCGCTAAGGTAAAAGCCATTATAGATTGGCCGGTTCCTAAAAACCAAAAGGATTTGCGTAAGTGATTGGGTCTCGCCAATTATTTACACAAATAAAGCGAAAATTACGCTGATATGGCTAGGCTGTCATCTAATCTCCTAAAAAAGGATACAGAATGGTGCTGGACCAGCACCGAAAATAATGCTTTTGGAGCAGTTAAGGATAGTCTTATCCATGCCCCGATTCCGGCACTGCCAAACCCAAAGTGGCCTTTCAGTGTCGTCTGTGACGCATCTGATTATGCCGTTGGCAGTGCTCTGTTACGAACAGATGTTGATGGGCATGACAGTGTTATTGGTTCGAGTCTAGACAGCTTAAAGCTGCGGAAAAGAACTACCCAGTTCATGACAAATAGTTACTTGCTATGAAGCATGCTCTCGTCAAATTCAGAGTTCATCTGCTCGGCTCTAAGCCGTTTATTATTATACAGATCAATACTGTCCTTAGTGGTCATCTCGGTAGAGAAAAGGCCTACAGTTCTATAAGCCAGAGTTATTGGTGGCCCAAGCTTTATAAATGGGTCAGCACATATGTTCGCACATGCGGAACGTGCCAACGGATTAACCCTTGGCACGTGCTGCTGCGCTACTGGCGAGTCTTTCCGTCCCCATAGGTTGCTGGAAGTCCATTAGTATGGATTTTAGTTTTGGGCTACCGAAAGATTCAGCCGGTAACTCCGGTATCGTGGTCTTTGTTGACTGTTTGAGCAAAATGGCTCATTAAGCGGCCGTGTGGGATTTCATTGATGGAGGGGGTACAGCTAAGCTGTTTATCGATCGCGTGTTTCGACAACATGGTTTGACGGTGGCAATTGTCTCTGAACGGGACCCCCGTTCACGAGTAAATTATGGAAATCAATTTTCCGAGTGCTTTGCACCAGATTGGATATGTCCAGTGCGGATCATCCGCAGACCGATGGTCAAACTGAATGTGTCAATCGCGTCATTGAAAACGTTTTACGCAGCGTGTGTGCTCAGACACCAAAGCGCTGGAGCTCAATGCTCCCAGTAGTGGAGTTTGCGTTTAATAACGCTGTTCATGCCTCAACAGGCTGTACTTCGTTCTATGTAAACGGTCTTACCCACCCGCGCGTTCCATTAACGATACCACTGCATGGTTCAGGGCTTGGTGGGGGAGAATTGGCCGATAGGCTTGCTGATATTAGCCCTGTTACCGTTCGGAAACAAGTAAGTGAGTTTTTCGCGACGCAATTTAGTGTCTTAAACATTTAAGGGATACGATGGCTGATAGCCAAGACAATTAAAAAACAAGCAGATACCAAAGGCAGAAGCTGTATTAATTCTTATATGGTCGGAGACCGAGTTTTACTAAACGCTAAAAGCCTACCTACCAACTTGGTTCCCGCGGTCTTCAAGACCAAATTGAGCCCGCGCTTTATTGGACCATTTTCGGTCGTGGCCAAGAAGGGCCTAGCTTATACGCTAAACCTTCCCAGCAAGCTGCGTACACACCCAGTGTTTTACGTTGGCTTGCTTAAGCCATATCGGAACCCTTCCTACGTGGACTTGAAGGCACTTGCGCCGAGACAGGCGGTCGTACCGCAGATTGTTGCATCCTCACCAGGATATCCAACTGGTCCTCTAAACGAGGCTGCTGACGCTCCAGCATCGAAAGACGGTCCCGAACCGCCTCAAAAGAGCTCTCAACCCGAGCAAGGACCTCACGAAGAAGTTGCACCTCGTGCCGTAGAGCATCAAATGCTTCCGCCGAAATTTCGGCCCCCTCCCGCGCTGCTTGATGCGCGGGGGAACCTTCAGTTTCATGTGGAGAAACTTTTAAAGCGACGTCGTCGTGAGGGTCAATACCAGTATCTGGTGAAGTGGCTAGGGTACCCCTCTTCTGAAAACTCTTGGGAGTTCGAGGTACCTCTTCGGCAAGATTGCCCGTACGCCGTTGACGTTTTTGAGCGCCAAGCTCAGGGTCAACTCGCGTCAAACGACGCTTCCCACCACTAAACGTGGGATTAGGTGGATCTAAAGCCTCAGTGCGGCTTCGATCCTTGGTTGTACGGTCAACCGAAGCACTGAAATAT
>NC_090614.1:644677-666937 GCF_004359215.1 Bremia lactucae
GCGACACCGCATTGCTCCACGGCTAAAAGCCAGTGGACAATCGTGTGCGCTGCAGTTCCATCGAACTTGGGCGGGTCCATCCGAATGGGCCTCGGCTGATGCGGCCGGGCAGAGAGCATCTCAACAGTCCTGTTGAGAGCCTCGCTCCGAGGCTGCTCATGCCTCAGCTCATCCTGAGTCTGAGTGACGGACTTCGCCGCAGCATGGCTCTGTGCCTCGGACGTGGCCCTCCGCTGTCCGGGCACGAATGCCTCAAACTGCTCCAACTGAGCAACATGTTGATCAAGAGGACTACGCAGGAGCCTGACCAGGGCTTGTTCACCAAGTCCCTGCGCCATAAGCCCTGCCACCTCCCGATGATGCTCGGAGAGGTGAGGGAAATGAGCCGAATGAGGCTCATTCTCACGTACACACGCAGAGATGCGGGTCGTGGGAAGGATTTCAAGTGCTACCAAGTGTAGGCGGGCACGTCGTAATGCGGCCACGCTCTACTTAGACACACACCCTAGCACATCGAGGAAGCGGTTTAACCTGCTTCTCTTGCGTGCAGTGAGGTAGTTGTGGTGGGCGCGTTGGCGACCTCACCCGTCACACTAAGTACTCGGGTTAAGTGTCGTCACGGGAGCGGTAATCCGGCTCCTCGTGCGCACTTACCAAGTAAAAAATAGTTTGCAGACTTATTTAAATTTAATCGTATTAAATATTAATACCTATTTTTACCAATTAAAATGTTCTCTCTCTAGATACCACTTAATAAGTATTGCGAGCGTATCTTTCTAGATACTTCGCGTAACGGATGACGCTAGCCGTCATGACGGAAGACCTTAGGCGTCATCCCTCCTAATGTGAATGCACCCATGTGCATCACATACACAAGGGTTGGTCACAAATGTGCACCACACCCGAGTGCTGGGTCTAATTACTATTATTTAGTAATTGACCATCTTCTTAAGTATACCAGGTGCTCTTAACGGGACTGTGAAACATTAGGGCAACTTTAGCCCGTTACACCAGCGACCAAATTATGAAACGCCTACTTTTGATTCTGGTGTTAAGCACCACTTTGAAGTGCTTTGCTTATAATTTTTTTAAATTAAAAAAAGCGCTGGAATATACAAAAACGGCGAACACTCGACGTCAGGAGACAAAATGAGCATCTTATGGGGGCGTTTTCAGAATGGAAATGCGTGCTCGAGCAACACTGTGATGGATGACGACGTATACAAGCTGCGGCAGCCACTAATATCCAGCGACAATGCTAATGATTGTGACGGTAGCACCGAGGACAACGAATTCGGTGGCCTTCATCCGCGCTGGCTCGAGTTTGATGTCAGCACGGCAACTCGACGAACGCGTCGGCGCCGCAAAGACGAGGAAGATCTTGGAGAAAGAGTTAAAGAATTTTCGATTAATGTGGAGCCACTTAAGCTGCTACGCTCTGCTGGCAGCTGGTTGGTCTTGCTTTCGACCGCGAGCAATTTCCTGGTGCCGCGTAACCCTCGTACCTTGCTTTCCACACAGATGCCAACTCCCAGACGCAAGCTGGAAGGTATGGATGAGGCCACAGAACGTGCACTAGCAGTGCTAGCGCTCCTTACAATAGCTTGCAGCTTGCTGTTGCTGCTGGTAGTATACACTCAAGCCACATAACGCAGACGTACACGAAAATCCTTGTGAAATTGGATATGCATCTGTACCTTTAAATTCTTAAGCTTGGATATATTGAAAGTATTGCTCTTAGCAACTTTTAAGCAGAGAAAATACATTTTGTATCATTCTAAAAGCATTTAGTGCGTGAAGGCTTCTCAGAATTGACAAGATTGCGGCTACAGCGACAGCTCAAATGGATTTCTTAAGATGCAAAATATTGTTGAAATGGACCCATTACCCAATATCAGTCAATTGTTGTCTTGACAAGAAACCGGCAGCCAGAATCCCAGAGGTGATTTGCATTCGAAGAGATAATAATATATCAAGAAAAGGTGCCTGGCTCCCGCCCCCGCAAGGCTAATCCTGAAAGCCGCGTTGAATGTTCACTGATGCAGACGAATTGTAGGAAATGTAAATAATCTTTCTTGTCGAATGTCCGGCCGTGAGCTCTTTTATCTAATTTTAAAGAATTACTTAAAGGCTAAAAGTCTCTTTAATACTTTGTGGTGCTAAATTTGGGTCTGAATTTTTGCCTGCATGGCCTCACCGTCTGCTTTATTGATCATTTTTGGGCCACTTGGCAGTGTCAATAGATCGTCCCCGTCAAAGCGTGGGATTACATGAATGTGGGCGTGAAATACTGCCTGGCCCGACGACACACCATTGTTCTGAATGATGTTGATACCACTAGCACCAGTGGCCGCCTGCACAGCTTTAGCCAGACGCGGCAGTTCCTTGAACACGTTGGCCGCTACATCGGGCGTCATGTCCATAACCGTTGCAAATTTGGGTGTCTTTGGTAGAAGAAGCGCATGACCGGGAACCACGGGGAAGGCATCCAGGATAGCCAGCACATGATCGGTCTCAAAAAGCTTGTAGCTTGGAACCTCACCTCGGATGATCTGGAGGAAGATGTTTTCCGGGTCGTACGTTGTCAATGTTATGACGCTGAAAAAAAAAGCGAGAATTTCATCGGTTACAATCAAAATTTAAATGGGCATATTTGGTATGAACCAATTAAACTTCGCGCAGTAGTAATTAATTTAGGCCCCCTTTGCTATTTGTACACCCCACAACTTCTGTAAATTTGAGGTTCCGTCTACAAAATCTCTGCGATACTACATAGGTGCGACTTGAGAGAGGAAATGCAAGAAATGGTTAAATTATACAAAGGATGCTTAAGGCACAAATTTTAACTCAACTGATCTAAGAATAAGAACAGACTCGGGAGAATCGACAGCGCAAAACTGCCACTAATTTGTTGACGGCCCCTTTTGGTTCTATGCTGCAACATGTGCATGACTTAAAATGGAGATTGCTTGTGAAAAAAATCGTCCATATAGATAAATTAATTAAGAAAAAACACACTGTTGCATCCAATTGCAGGAAGAGCATTTTCAAAGTTGAGGTAACTTATAATTGAGCACAAGGTTACGAGGAGCAAGTAAACTAGAGCATACCAACAGACAGAACACCACTTTATCTACTTATTGACAAGTGGAAGCTCCAAGCCATTCACTTCTGGCTGCAGCATCAACTCCAGTAGCTGCATCACTAGATTTTTCAACTCCATCGTGACAGCTTCGCGAGTTTGGCCGACACGGCCAGCAAGCTCCACATAGTATTTCAGCTTCGGCTCCGTGCCGCTCGTACGCAGCGTAGCAACGCATCCATTTGCAAACGTGTATGTGATCATCTCCGTCGACCTACTTACAGGAAGCACAGCACATTTGTCAAGCTGCGAGCTGTCATACCCCGTCGTGAGGTCCCGCACCCCAGTAATTGCAAACTCGCCACACTTGTCCCAATAGTTTCCATCATTACGCAAACGTTCAAAAATTGCTCGAATTGTACGAGGGTTATCGCACTTAACATAGTGATTTTGTGTCACAAAGTGGCCATAACGTTCATAAAGAGCGTCCAGATGCTCTTTAACTGTCACTTTTTTAATAGTCTTTAAATAAATTGCCATCTCAGTAAAAACAGCGGCCGCAACAACCCCATCTTTTTCCTTCACGAGATCTCCCACACAGAATCCAATGGCTTCTTCATAAGCAAACAAAACTTTCTTGCCACTATCGCGCAATTCAATAGCCTTGTTGCCAATCCACTTGAAGCCAGTAAGCGTCTCGATAAAATTCAATCCCTCGGCCTTTGCGATAGCTTTCAGCATCTTCGACGACACTGTGGACGCAATAAAGAACAATTGCGTACGGTCACAGTCTGGATGGAGCCGTAAATGCTGTTCCAGTTCCCAAAAGCCTAGTAAAATACCAATTTCATTGCCTGTGAAAATATGCCAGCCAGACTGTGAGTTTGAATCCATTTCAGCGACTGCCAATCGATCCGCATCAGGGTCATTCGCGAGTATTAAACTCGCTCCGTTGGCTTCTGCTGTCTCCATAGCAAGCTGGAGCGCACCTTCTCCTTCTTCTGGATTGGGAAAGGCTACAGTAGGAAACTCCGGATCCGGCTGAAGCTGGGCTTGGACGGGAAGGTACGCTTTGTGTTTAAAAGCAGCAAAACATCGGCTTGTAAATGCGTGGCCAACGCCATGCATTGCCGTGTACGCAACTTTAAGCGTCGATGCGGCGTTTGTCTCGGGAAAACGGCACAAACGTGCTCTTGCTTGTTCAAAGTACTTGTTTGTAACCTCATCGGTGGGGTTATGAAAAAGCTGCTTAAAAGTGTGTTTTAAAGTATCGAGCGATTCATTATAGACTCTCCAAGGAGCAAGATTGGCTAAAATCATCTTGGCTATACCTTCGTCGTGTGGCGGGATGATTTGGCTACCATTGCTCCAATAGACTTTGTAGCCATTATCGACTTTCGGGTTATGCGAAGCTGTTACCATCACCCCGACTGCGCAGCGTTTTTGCTCTATGCAAAAAGGAACCAACGGAGTGGCTACGAAACCCTCGTAAAAGTATACTTTGAAGCCATCATGCAGACAAACCGAGGCTGTGAGTTCGGCGAAACGCTTCGAGCTCAGTGTACCCTGTTGTCGATGATCGTAACCTATCGCTACTCCCATGCTCTTTGCTTGATCACCAAATTGCTGCAACAAGTACTTGCAAATTCCTTGCGCGGTCTGAAGCACCACGAGATCATTCATTGCCGTGGGCCCCACTCCCATCACAGCGCGAAGACCGGCGGTGCCGAACGCCACACGACTGCTGAACAAGTCGCGAATACGGTCTATGTCCTTGGCCATTACAAGCTCCTCCAACTGAGATTTTGTGCCGGCATTTACGTCCCATTCTAGCCACTGCTGAGCCTTAATTAGCCACTGCTCCTCCGTGCACGTGCTCATTATTTAAAACTTTAAGTTTATCAAAAAATACGAAACAAAAATTCGTTTCAGTAAGATTGTCAGAAAAATTGTTATTTCTGATTAAGAATCAACGCTAAAGAGAATTGCAACATCTACTTAATTAGTTGCTGAGAAGTAAGTAGTAGTACTATTTGATTTCGTGCCGGAAACACCATCTTTCTACTATCACTACATATTTATTGATAATAGACGATTCAGGACCTTGAGCAAACTAGTTTGCTTGTACTTTTTGTGCTGCAAAACACACTTTAATGGTTAACCTTTCGCTAATACTTCTTGTGTTACGGGGTGTGGCGTTACACAAGTATCATTTCCTATTAGAGGAATAATAAATGTCATTTCCTATGAGAGGAGAAAAATAAAGAAGTAAGAAATTATTATCTTACTTAATTTTGACTTCAATAGTTCCAATATTTCCAATTTGGATCACTATTGATGTTAAGAAAAGAAAAACTGAATTGATAAACTTAATCTCTTTGTAACGATCTCTCTGTACTGATTTAAATATAATAGTTATTATGGACAGTGCCTCCTCGCGCACCGCCCAATCGCGTCTGGTAGTGACTGGCGGGGTAAGTTTAAACTCAAATTAACTTTTTAATAGCGCTTATTGAATATTGCTTTAATATTACCAAACTTGGTAATATTGAAACTATTCAGTCAAAATTAATAAATGATATAATTTTGTACTTCTTAATTTACGGGCACCCCCTTACATTACAATTTCTTTGACCAGCATTCACTATAATGACTGATGTAAAGTGACAGAGAGTACTAGTTAGTCTCTCTGTAAATTAGCACCTATTAGTTTTATTTCAATTCCAATTTAACCCGTGCGCAAAGCCTATGAATTGCAACTCTGGTAGCTATATGACTCAATTTAGCTACTAGGGAAACAAATGTTTTAGTAGACGCTGATGCGTCTACTGTGGGGAGCTCGTCACCTCTACCCCAATGAAAAGTGACTGGTACGAGTCGGCGTCATCGTCCGATTCGATGAACACTGTGAAGGCCTCCTGTTACCCGGCCGCGTCCGTCAAAACCAAAGATTCTGATGTGACAACGCAAAAGATAATGGTGACGTTTCTCTACTCGTCAGATCCTTTTAATTTGGGGTCATCTTGTGATGACTCCATAAACGACGATATTACTCTGGTGATGCCAAAATGCATCACCAGGAACAAAGGTGATCATAAAGGTCACTTCGGCAAGAATGCTACTGATGGTGCTAGAGTGCATCACGTGATCTAAAATATCACCTGAGTCTAACGTTAGCTTGAATGCTAACATTAACAAACGGGACAAGGACCGCAGTGCGTTGCGGTTTGCTCATTAAATAAACCCCTGTCTGCTTTCTAAAATAGCCTAATTTGTCGGTCTAGTATGAACAACGAACGCTACAAAATTCCTTTGTTCGACTCATCCCGGCTTCACAAGCCTTGCGAGAACGAGACTGAATTCTTCATTGATGCCTTTTTACAGCATCGATGGTACACTTTCAAGCGTGCAAAGGATGTTACTCATTTGTTTCAAGCTTAAGAAGCGCTTGTTCAGAATGTGCAAAGCCTAGCCGCGAGGCCTGGCTTGACAAACTGGATGCTTTCCATGACGATTGAAAGACGGAATGTAGTCGGTGCACGCTACAAGCTGCACCGTTTACATAGAGAGGCAGGCTTGCCTTGCCTTTCGTGGTGGAACTCATGTCTCTGCTACCTTAAGGGTGCAGTGCATGCCCCTAAGGAGGCCTACCCCCTTAAGGACCCTCATTCAAGAATGCGCATGTCTTGTGCGATGCGCAAAGGATTTGAGAACTTGCAATTCTTTTGGGTGTGGGGGAAGGCTCATTCTTTGATTGACCCTCTGATGAGGAGGATAGGTTTCGTCGTTACTACCCAAGCATCCAACACTTGTTGAGAACGAGAGCTCCAGCTTTCAGGCGAGTGTGGATGTTTTCGTCAACAAACGACATAATTTTTCTGAACGTCCTTCGCCTCCCAGTGGTTCAAGAAGTTTATGACTAGAAAACTCTTCTCACTACTCAAATCCGTCAAGGAGGAAAATGTGGATTTGCCTCATAAGTTGAACTTGAGTCATCATCATGACTTGAAGCACGTCCTTCGGTATTTGCGAGATGATATTGATTATGAACTTTCCCGTCGACAGTGTTTGCTGCGAACAGCTGCAAAACTGTGCGCAAGTTGCGATTAATCAACTGGCAAACGGACCGATACATCAGTCTCTTCGAGACGAGCCGGTGGCAGCTCTTCAAAAGAATTTATCTTTGAAGGATGTAGGGTTCAGGGAAACCAGGCTCTTTCTCGAGACACTCAGCTTTTTATTCAAGCCATCAGTCCTTGGTGGATGCCTTGGACCGTGTTGTTTTAAATCGAAACCGAAAAAAACTCGTACTGATGGTTCGGGTGGAGACGCCCAACGTAATTTGTAGGATGCATACGCATCCTAAGAGTCACCATGATCATGTACGCATTGCCTTGTTGGTGCATTACGCTGAACAGGGCGATATACCTAGGCAGAGACTTATTACTGCCCTCATTCGTCACTTAATGTGTAGGTAGAAATACCGTAGCCAATAGGTATAGATCATAAATGTTAATGAAAGAGCGTTTGCTCTTCCATTTTCGTCGGAGTTCCGTTCCTGTCGCTCCAACGCATCTGCGAAAAAATCCTGCACGAAACGGACCACTGCTTTTTTAGCCAGCACGAATTCTCCTACTGACTCGGTTTTCTTTTGTTTTAAGTGCGCCCAGTGCGCATCATTCTCGGCTTTGGTGACAACATCAATGTTCTCAATCCATTTATTGTTTTCGATGTTAAGTACGTCAATATTGTTGTTACAAAGTTAGCAATAGCCTTATTGCTATTATGTGTTGCCTCTTCATTGTTGTTTAAATCATCATTAACTTCTTCCGCGTTAACTGTTGATCAATCGTGATGAACAAGAGCTAGATTTTCTATGATAGAGCGAGCCCTCCTCCTTGAATTAAAGCTATGTTGAAAAGGGTGGTAATGCGTACATATTGTAAACCAATCAGATAAACGGTGTATGCCTTGTTGATGCATGAATTGTTGATGGCAAATCTTGCTTTAATACTCGAAGTATCTATTCGAAGACAGGATTTGTACGTTCCATCTCAGCATCTGTCTCAAGGTGATCATGAGCTGACATTTTTAGCTAGGTTCCAAGTGATTTAAACACAAATTGTCGAATTTCTGCCGTTAACCGGGCTCTCGAACCGATTTCAGTCCCATGGAGTCGAAATTATGTGTCGATATAAACACGACCGCAATTTTTGGCTATGATAGACTCTGGGACTACAGTAAGATATACCATCTTGCTCAAACGGCCAACGAGCACATTAAAAGACATTTTTTTTGTGATCGTCTTCGGAAAATCCGAAGACGAAGTCCATAGTTACGGACTGCCAACACTATGCCGGAACAAACAGGGGTATATACCACTGAGCTTCGCCCGTCAGCAGACTTCGCAAGCACATAATTAGTTTCGCACGAATTTATACCGGCGAGGCCAGTAGAAAGCGCGACTTACTCTTCCCATGTCCACGATGCCACCTAATTGATACTCAAATAAATGATGCGCAAACGCAAATCATTGTGGGCGGGAGCGCCGACACGAGATGTGTCGCCGGTAATGGCTGTATAATACAGTAGACCATTGCGTGTTGTGTATCGATCTGGTGAAGATTGATACAATCGTGACATTTTCTTTAAGAGTTGTTGTGATGTATGCTTGAGGGAATCCATCAAACCTCGAAGAGCGTTGTCTTCTGTACGGGCTCTTATATGTCTGCAATGCCAAGATCTGAAATTGCTTATTTGAATCTCTAATTTTATATTACAACGCCTAAAGTAGCATGTTACGTCTAGCTTTGCTTATTGTCTTTAAAGGTACGCTGATAAATAGCCTTTCATGAACACTTTGTATTTTCTCTTGAGTTAACAAGAAAGATGCACTGTCATTTCGGCATAGTTGCTCGTGCAAGAATAGTTGAAAATATCAGAAAAGAAAAAGCTGGCATTACCGCTAGATCCAGGAGCTTTCAAAATTCCTTGACATGACTGTCACCAGCTAGTCGACGATGGCCTTGATCTTTTTCGGATCAGGGCGTACACCATTTTTACACACGACGCACCTACGAAGTGGTATTTCGCTTGCGGCGGATATATACTTCTTGAGATTTGCTTACAACTTGTGCTTACGCATAAGTGTAATAAGCTTTATGACGTGCACCTATGGCAACCTCACCCGACGAACTTGTGCCCCAGAACAAGCGTCGGCACGGAAGGGGTTACTCGGCTTCTCGTGCGTAATTGTTTTCTTAAGAGATAAAGTTCATGACTGATTTATATTTATTAAAATTAACGAAAAACACATTTCTTACCCAATTAGTAGATGCGATCTTTGTATCTCAACATGGCGAGCGTATTGTCCAAATTACCTCAGCTCGCGGATGACGCTAGACGTCACCCTTTCATGTGAATGCACCTAAGTACATCACATAGAAAAGGGTGGGTCACTTCGTGAACCTCAAAAGAGTGCCAGTTATATTGACTATACATGAAGTAGTTGACCCCCCCTGTAAGTGTACTTAACGGGTGTGTAACATGAGGCAGCTAGCACGTTACAGCCCCCCCCTCTTTAAAACGAATTTACATTTTGTAAAATCGTCAAAAGGAGGAATGAGTGATAGCGAAATACTTTACGCGCCGCTTTTAGTCCTCTCAATCCACTCTATGCGACCAGTGTGTGTACATATTTGTCATCGCACGGCACTGACATGCAAAAGGGGCAAAGCTATGGTCGTCCGCGAAGACACCCAAACAACGTATTGCGAAGCGCACGCGCCGCGATAAAACGCCGACTTCGCCTAGTGCCTTAGTCACAACACCGACATCCACTGCTGCTGCTATCGCGCTGCTAACTGGACTTACTGATCCATCCCATTTGCACATTGAGGATGAAGAGTCGCCGCTCATTATTGACTAAAATGAGTCGACCCCGATGCCATCACCTTATAGTAGTGTTTAGTTCAGCGAGCTAATAGGGAAGCGTGAAGGCGCTATAACGCCCATTCAAAATTCACCAGTGTATTCAACATGAAGACGCCTAATGTTGCGAAGGCGAACCTGCCTCACATCAACAAGGCAATCATCTCGTATTCTGCACTAGCTAGCGCACAGACGATTGATGAGTGCACTTCATTGATCTAGATACACCAGCTCGTGGATGACGCCAGAAGTCATCCCTATCAATGTGATTGTATCTATGTGCATCGCATATACATAATGTGAGCCTCACACGACTACCAGTCATGCTTACTTTAGATGAATTGACCTCCCCGTTTAGTGTACTTAACGGGTGTGTATCATAAGGCAGCTAGCCCATTACACGGATGTTACGTACGTGGTCGCTATACGTACACACGAAGTGCTACCAGTTTTACGGGCACTTTTCGCTAGCACTGCCTTGGTTCTATGAGAATAAAGGTACTTCATATACACGATGAGAAGAAAAAGGGCATAAGTTGCTAAGAGTTCTTAGCAACTGAACGCTTAAACGAAGGTAGACTAAGTAGAGGGAATAATACCTATTCAACATAATTAAGTTGCTACGTATTGCTATTTTCTTCAATTGACTTATAATATTTTATTTAAGTAAGCATTACGACTCATTGTTCACCATTCACCCGCGCGTCTAACAGGTAAATTTTAATATTCAAATCAACACCAATGAACATATAAAAAATTTAATAAAAATTATGATAATAATAAATTATATAATAATTTTGAAAAGAATCCGGCTAATGGCGGTATGCCTGCTAGTGAAAAAATGTTGCATTGCCGCTACAGTATTAGCTTGTGTGGTAAAATTGGAAATGTTAAAATAACAATAAATTTTCCCCTTTATTATTCCTTTTTAGGTAGTAATTTTTTTGCGGACTACTGCGAAACGATCAGCGTCGGGTCAATATTTTATGGCAAAATCATCGGCTTGACGCTATCCCGGTCGCTTAAATCTTTAAAAGGGAATTATGCACCAACACTAGACAAGAAGCTTGAATTTGTATTTTTTCTTCAATACAAACAGTAATGTAAGACCGTTTGTAACGGGGCACCTTTCACTAGTACTTATCAACTTACACTGATTTTAGTGTAGGTGAGGTGCCTCGAACGAACGTTTACAAAGGTACAAACGAAGGTTTTTATGTAGCTAAGGTTCTTAGGCATAAAGTTCTAGACTAAGGCTTCAGAATAGAGAGAAGTAAAATTATTTAAATAAATTAAATTTTCTACGTAACGAGCCCTTATCTAGGTAATGCAAATGTTTCAGTAGACGCTAATGTGTCTAATGTGGGGAATACGACACCTCCTACTTTTAATAGAGAAGACTGGAATATGCCATCTGTTGATGCCCTTGCAGGTGACGGCGTCAAGTCACTTGCTACACCAGTTGTAGGTGTATGGACCAAGTCACCGGCATCGCACTACTCAGTGGCTACTGTAAAGGCCGTCGGATCACCCAAGGCCGAATCCGTTAAAACTTTGGAATCTAACGTGACAACCAGAGCAGCGATGACGAGGTTGTTCGACTTGTCGGACCTCCTTGGTGGGGAGTCGTCATCAGGTGACTCCGTGGGCGATAATCACTCTGGTGACGTTAGTAGGCGTCAAGGGAAGAGTGCTGTTGATGGTGCTAGTTAGCATCACAAGGAAAGAAGTGATACCAGGGTTTGCTCCAAGGCCAAGTCAACGTTATTATTCACATAAGCCAAAAGGACAGATATCGCAATACGTTGCGGTTCGCGTCCTGAAAAGAGGCCTTGGTTGCCATCTAAGGGTGACCTAATTCGTTGGTCTGGAATGACCAACGATCGATATCATATTCCGTTATTCGACTTATTCAGGCTTCACAAGCCTGGTGAAGATGAACGAAATTCTTCATCGATGCCTTTTTGGCATCGTTGGTACTCTTCGAAGCGAGCAACCTTTGTCCCAAGCTTGGACAGCCTTTGTAAAGAATGTGCAATACATAGGCCGCGAGTTCTAGCATGACAAACTAAATGCTTTTCGTAAGCAATTTGAAAAAAAGGACCGCGTTGCACGCTATAAGCTGCACTGTTTTTCTAGAGAGGCAGATATACCTTGCTTCTCGTATGGGAAATCCTGTCCATGCTGTTTTGAGGGTGCGGGTCATGCCCCTTAGGAAGCAGGTTCCCTTAAAGATCCTCATTGGAGGACGCTCATCTCTTACGAGGTGCGTCAAGGGATTGAAATCCTCCAAAAATTTTGCGAGCGCGGGAAGCGCTCGTTCTCCGATGGACCTTCTGTCGAGAACTTCGTCGTACGGCAAGACAAGACCCGGAACGTCCAACATCAGTTGGGAACGAGGTTCTCAACTATCATGCGACGGTGCATACCCTCGCCAACGAACGAGCTAACTCGTTCGAATAAAAGAAAATATTTAGTTTAAATATTATATAAATATAAATATTATTTGAAATTTTATAATATTGATATTAATTAATTTTAAATTTTTATAATTAAAAGTATATTGGAAATATTATTGATTTCTAAAATGAACAGTAGTTCAATTCTTTTTAGGCCTAATATGAAAGGATGATTAGCTCAATTTGCTTTTGGTAGAGCATTTCTGAAATAATATAAAATTTACAAAATAATTAATTTTGCATATACGAATATAATTTTTTTTATAAAATACCTACTTATAAAATGAACCATCTTACTTTTGGTGCATTGTGACAGTCATATATGATGCGTATTCGCATATCGTTTTGAGTTGGAAGACGATATTACCTAATGTTGGTGAGAAAGGCGTTTAAATAAGAAAACGAACGCTTCTCACCACTCGAATATGTCAATGGATGTGAAGGGAAGAAAACGTCGGGTTCGCATTGTTTGACGAATCACCCTTTAACTTGCTAAAAAGTGATTCTTGATGTGTAAATTAACATCGTTATTTGGATCACACCCTTCACTAATTAAGGAAGGAAATCGATCACGAGCGATCCCGTAGCCGCGAATTAGTGCTGCCGGCTGATGTTTTTTTTTCGTGGCCAGTTAAAAAATTTGTGCGCAGGTTGCGACTAATCAACTGGCAAACGGAAGAACACATTAGCCCCTTCAAAACGAGCTGGTGGCAGCTCGTAAGGAGTTCTCTTCTTTAGAGGAAAGAGTGGGTCGTCTGGTTCAAGAGAATCAAACTCTATTCCGAGTCAATAAGGCTTTGGCTTGGAAACATCAGGCTTTAGCGGGATCCTTGAAATGTTTCGATTTTACCCAAATCAGAAGAAGCCTCGTACTGATGGTACGGGCGGAGACGCCCAACATAAAACGTAGGATGCGTACGCATTCTACGAGGCAGCTCGATCGTGTACGCATTGCCTTGGCAATGTAGTAAACGAACTTGGCCGACATACCTGAGCAGTAATTAAATCACTGCTCCCACTCGTCACTACATGTTTGATAGATTTATCGTAGAAGAAGGACTAGGTTATTTACATTAAATGCAAGTATATTTGCTCTTCCATTGTTGTCAGAGTTCCGTTTCTCTCGGTCCACCACATCAGCGATGGAATTCTGTACGAAACGGACAACTGCTTCTCAAGCGAACAGAAACTCACCTGTTGACTCGGTTCTATTTTTGTTCTCATTGCGACCGGATCGCACTGCGGAGATATCACTTTCTTCAATATTAAGAGTATTGTCGTCCTTATTAATGATACGTTTTTCGATGCTAAGTCTTTCAGCATCACTATCAAGGTCAGTAATAGCATTATTGTTATTGCTGAGTTTGGTCACTTCAATGTTACTTTAAATCACTATTCGTATCCTTCGCATTGACCTTAGTGGTAATGCGTGATAGACAAGAGCTAATCTGGTTCTTTGCTCGAGCGAGTCCCTGCCCCCCCCTTGAATAAAGTCACTTTCAAACAGGGCATACAAAGGTGGCTTAAGCCTTTCATGAAAAGGAGTATGCTTTGTAGAAGTATGCACTGAATTGTGGATGGCAAATTACACCAACGGCAAAAACTTGCTCCTTCTCTTAAAAGCTTAGACGTATCCGCGAAGTATCTCTTCGAGAATACGGTTTGCACGCTCCGTCTGACCATCTATTTCAGTATGATCAGAAGTTGATTTTTTCAACTGTGTTCCAAGTGATTTCAACACAGTTTGCCAACATCCTAACGTGAATCTATGGTCTCGATCTGAGAAAAGTTCACCAGTAACCTATCAAGTCAGAATATAGTGTCAATAAAGACACGAGCACAACCTTTGGCTATGCTCGACTCCGGTTCTGCGGCAAGATACAAAATTTTGCAGAAACGATCAACAAAAACAAGAATACCATTGTTCTTATGTTCGTCGTCGGGAAATTCGATGACGAAGTCCATGAATATAGACTGCCAACACTCTGCCGGATTACTCAGAGTTGTAGTGGATCACGGGATGAAGCACTGGGCTTTACCCGTTGACAAGCAAGCACGTACGTACTTGAGGACGAAATCATAGGCGTGGTAAGTAGAAGTCGCGACTTTGTGTGAGACAAGTCTTCCCTTACGTTTACGCTGACCACTTATTGGTGAATCATGGCATTCATGCATGATGCTTAATCGCAAATCATTATGGGTGGAGATGACGACACGAGGTGTGTCGCCAGCAATAGCTGTGTAGTACAGTACCCATTGCGTGTTGTGTTTCGATCCTTGAGGATCTATATAATTTTGACAATCTTTTCAAGAATGTTGAAATGATTTTTTGAGTTAATTCATCAACTCTTGTAGAGCCTTATCTTCTTGATAAGATCTTTTATCGTAGTCGAGTAATGTAAACGACGACGCACTTAATGTTGCAGCAATGGCCTTATGCTCAATATTAATTTGCGCAGCCGGCTCAAAATCGGGCCGGCGCAAAGGGGCATCCGCGACGACGTTAAGTCGTCCTAGCTTATACTGCACATAAAATAATACTCCGCGAAGAAAGACAACATTTTCGCCGTTCTTTACGAGAAGTGTGGACTGTTTACGGCCGTGCGTAAAGACGCATGGTCTGTTTATGCATTGAACGGCCTATTTCCCAAGAGGTAGACCTTAAACTTTGCCAGCGGGTACTTCATGGCAAGGATTTTCTTGTCATGCTCTGTATAGTTGCGTTTAGCTGGTTGAAGCCGACGCGATTGATAATAGTCGATGCGCCCTAAGCCGTCTGTGTCATATTGCATTATTGCACAGCCGATTGCAAAATCGCTGGCGTGTAGACCACCTGAAAAGGTCGGTCTTGGTCAGCAATCGCCAGGATTGACGATTGCATCAATATTTGCTTGATACCCTCGAAGGAACGCTGACAATCAGCCATCCATTACCACTTTCCATGTTTCTTCAACAAAGAAGAAAGATGTACTGTCATTACGGCATAATTTTGTGAGAAGTGTGCAGGTACGCCTCTAAACTGAAAAGACTTTTTATGTTTCTTTACATCGACTGGCACAGACCAGTCGGCGATTGCCTTTACCTTTTCCGGATCCGGGCGTACACCGTGTTTGCCCACAATGCACTCAAGAAGTGGTATTTCGCTTGCAGCCAATATACCCTTCTTGAAATTTGCATACAACTTGTGCTTACGCATAAGTGTAAGAAACTTTCAAACGTGGGTACAATGTACTTCAACATCGACTTTCCAATCATAGCTCTGCTATGAACGAAGACGTCATCAAAATAGCTCGGTGCAAATCCCGCACCGATCTCAACAGATTGTAAACATCTGTTAAATGTCACATGCGCATTACTAAGGCCGTGTGACGTGTCTAGCCAATCATATAGCATACCTCTTGGGGTGCTTACTGCTGTGAACGGAATATCTTGTCTACGCATAAAGATTTACTAGAATTCATCCATAAGATCCATTGCCGAAAAGATAGTACTTTTTGGACATATCGTTTGAGTCGGTACCGTTGCAGCATTTAATTTATTGAATGCATGCACAATTCGTCCTCCTCTTGTTCCTTTACAGATACAGTAGGTCGGAGAGCTACGTCTGCTAAGCATTTGGCAAAAAAATGTCGATCGCTATAACTTGTTCACGAGGCAATGAACATTGCTTGATGACACAGTATTTCGAACCTGGGATCAGGTAGATTTCGTGTCGAGTGCATTTATCCTTAGGCAACTCGCTCAGTACTGATTCAGGAATGACATCCTTCAATTCTATTAAATCCTTACATAAAGGGTTGTCTTAAAAAGACTCCCAGGATTGGGACGTAAAATGTTCAATCCGAGTATTCTCATCGAGGGCACTTTCGTCGATCGATGAGCTTCTGAGAACCCATTCATTCTCATTGATTACTATTGTAGAACTAATATCGTCCACGTAGTTGTCATCTGCGACAAGTAGACAGATCTGCATGGCGTTGCCACTTCGCAGATCACGCAAGAAATGTTCGGTTCAAGAGTTGGCAATTGAGTTATCTGCGTAGTTAATTTTGGATGCGCTATTAGATCAAGTGTATAAGCGCCTACACTTGATCCATTGCTTACATTTATTGTCCCAGTTTCTTCTTTGGAACTTATTTCAAAAGGTACCTGAGAATTTTTCACCAAAGGTTACCGGGGACTTATTCCCACTGAAATTATTTGGGGAGTATTCTCTCCAACTGCATCTAGCTGTTGTTGCGCTACCACAGCGAGATCATCTACGATCGAAACTCCAGTCGATCTAGGTAGTTTCGCACTGTCTCTTATAGACGGGCGTTTCAAATTTTCATGGATGTTGCTGTTCAAGCAAGCATCCTTGTTTCGTAACACTCACCTTATTCGAGCGGTCGAACTTCGACGCTGCCTGTGCTTGTGCATAGCCGTCGGGACCTAATTCCACTGTTTGTTGGGTATTCACACCGAGGTCTTGTGCAGTCATGCAAACGACCGACCCGCCTGTGAGGCCATCTCACTTACTCGTAGGACATTCACACGCTTGTGGACGCTCCAAGACGTTCAACAGCTGGCCATCTGATGAACAAGCGACAGACATCGTCACGGCTTGATGCTGCCAATTTATACATGGCTCGTACTTTCCGAGCCACCGCAATCCAAGGATGACATCAAATTGTCACCCAAATCTAGCACGATGAAATCATCATTATACTGTTTAAGCTTTGACGTGTATTCGAGATCAACAACACGCATTTTTACAGTTATAGATGCGCCTGTCTCTAAGTACAATGTCATCGTCGTTATAGAAATATCGCATTCAACGAAGTTGAGCCTGCGATCTTCTAGCGATTGGCGTCGAATAAAATTGTTCGACGCCCCACAATCGTTGAGGGACTTAAGTGGCAACTTATTTGACACTTTTTTTCAGGGTGATGATGAGTTCAACCTCATCCCCTTGGCAGTAACACACAACGTTTGTGCGTGAGGAGCAACTTTCGCCAAGTGGCCTGCAAATTCTTTTGACGTTTCTGGATCAGTATGGCGCTCCGCGCCTACTAACCCGAACCTTCTTTGACGATCCGTCTCGCCGTTACGATTACGCAACAGCGTCGAATCCGCGTCCTCCGCTGTTCGGGCCTTAAAGGCCTCATTCTAGTGGGTCGTGAAGCTTGAGCCCCAAGGCCAAAAATCTGGCACGTCCGGCTATGTTAACATGCCAAATATCACTTTCAACGCATCATTATTACTGATACGACTGAGCTCCATGGCATCGTCTAACTCGACGAACCAGCTCAAAAGGGAGTCCCTACGACTGCCTTAAACTTAGATATTTCGATCTTTAAGCTTTCGGGTCAACGCGAAAGGTTCGGCTCATTAGCAACATTTACGTGCTCCCTGTTCTCTATACATCTCTGTGTGTTGAGAGCCTTGCTGGTGAAGCAAGGCTACTTTCTCTTGGACTTCTTCGAGTTCGTGTTGTTTAAACTCGGCTATGACCGCATGCTGTTCATCTCTTCCAGTGTGTACAGCATAGCGCCAACGCCTGGCCCGCCTACGACTGAACTCATTCGTTCGATCGCTCTCCATTAAAGGTCACTCAAATGAGAAAACCTTTCAGGCGTTGCGTGATGTCCTTCTTGAGAAGCTTGAAAGCTCCCCTCTAATCATCCAACACGTCCATGTTTGATGGAACGTGCATAAGTCGCTGCAACCAGATCAAACGGGGTACCTTTCACTAGTACTGATAAGTACTAGTTCACCCTACACTTATTACAGTGTAGATGATGTGCCTCAAAACTTCTCGTACAGAAAAGTACAACGGAAAGTTTCTATGAAGCTAAGGGCCTATAGCTCAAAGGTCTAGACTAAGGCTTTAAAATAGAGAAAAGTAAAACTGTAGTAAAATATTTCGCTTCCTACGTAACGATCTTCTATCTACTACTGAACTTATTATATAAATATCTAACTAAGAATGCCGCCTCCTTGGGGACCGCGCAATCGTATCTTGTAACGATTGGCGGGGTCAATTCAGACTTAAATCAACCAATCAGTAAAGCTATTGTCTTATTGCAGCAATATTACCAAATTTGGTAATATTGAAACTGTTTAAGTCAAAATTAATAATGATAATAGTATTGGGGAACAAAACACACCCCTTATGGTGTAGCTCCCCCCGTCTGTTTGTTTCGATTAAATAAAAGCTACAGATTGAAAATGACAACATAAAGCATTTTTATTTTTTGCTATATCGCAAAAGTAACAATTATACCCTAAGGTCTTTTGGACTTTAAAACACCGCCCCAGCCACACCCCATAACAATTTATGAGAGTAGCATCATAGTAGCAACTTGATGATGACTAGAATATAAATTGAGAAACCTATATGCAGGCCTCCCCAGCTTCAGTTGCTCGAAAGGCCTGCAAAAAGAGACTTTGCAATATTTGCGTAATTTTTTGGTTTCAAAGCAATATTCCTTTTCAACAACAAAAAATTACGAGCGAAAGCCGACAAAACCTGAAACGTAAAGAAATTGTGGTTTGCTTGCGCTCATAGCGCCTATTTGAAAGGTTTGCATCACTTCCGCAAAAAGTTGTTTGAAGTAAAGTCAAATAAATTCATCCTTAGCTTGACCCTAACAGGCATGCGCAAGAGCGCTTTATCAACACTTGTCGCTTATTTCCAGCTTAAATTCTCCCTCGTGCTCAATTTGCCGCTCTTTCTTTTCGCTCTAATCATGACTTGCCTATCAACTACGGGAGCTCTTGGCTTTTTCTCACCTCTTAAAAACAGTACACTAACAACCAAAAGATGTGTGTGGCTGCACCTCTGTCAATCTCGGCGGAGCCAACGTTTTAGTGATTACCTAACTTTGCACTTCTTTATTCATATCCTCTCATAGATAATAATATTGATTGTACTTCTTATATGAAATAATTCTTATCCAAAGGATACCCCGTTATACCGTGTGAATAGCGCGCGGCGACGTATCTTCATACATCTAAGGCGATACGACAGGATCCACACGAAGGTCGCAAAAAAATCCAAATTGTCTTTACGCTTACTGCGAACTTATTGGCATCTAAGAAGGACTTAGAAGGAACTTAAATCTTTGCTGATCTGTCATTTACCTCCCCTCTTTCTAACACATTTTTTTATCTCTCTGTATTATCTTCTTCTTTCTTGCTCTTTGTAACGGGGCACTGCCGACTTGTACTGCATCAGTACAAGTCCACTTCGCCCTGCCTTATGCCTCACTTCACTTCACGTACACTGTAACAGGGTGTATCGTTACATGAAATTAACACTTAAAGGTTGTTATTTAATATATTATCTAAGAGGTAAATAATATTTGGAGGATATAATTTTATATAGTAATGATCAGAAATCCTATCCATTAATAGGTATAGGCCATTATATCTATTTATCCCGCAGACTGATCAGCTGTAAATGTAAACAAAGAGAGAGACAGATAAGATTTCAATTGCATGCTTGGTATTAGTTTATAGTTAAGTTAGCATTAACAGATAGAAAGAAGACACACTTAATTAAATTAATACAGTTTTCATTTAGCCCTCTTTAAGTTAGTTGCCATAAAGAGAAGTCTTCCTCTGCACGTACTTGTGTACGTGAAGTGACGTAAGGCACCACTCGCAACTGAAGCAGTGCGAAGTGGACTTGTACTGAAGCAGTACAAGTCGTAGTGCCCCGTGGCACCTGGTAGCACTTTGTAGTCCGTCCAAGGACCGGACATTTTAGATGATAGTGGGAATACGCATCACGGTTCGCGTGAAAGCTACTCCTTTCTAAGTGACATAGAAAGGAGTGCGGTCGAACGAATGAGTTCGACCGAAGAAACGATGCTATTTTGGCCATGCTGTCCGATTTGGACAGTGATGCCCTCCCTTCAGCCATCGCCAAGTTCATACAACATGAACTTGACGAGATGAAGAAAAAAGTAGCCTTGCTGAATCAGCAAGGCTCTCAACAGGCAGAAATGTTGAGATTACAACAGGTACAGACCCCTGTATCTGGCATGACGCACACGTGTCGTCCCGAAACCTTAAAGATTGACATCTTTAAGTATAGGGGAGTCGAAGAAGACTCCCTCTTGAGATGGTTCGTCGAGTTGGACGATGCCAAAAGGGCTCGTCGCATCGTCGACGAGCAAATGCAAGTCATATTTGCTCTGTCAAATTTGGAAGGTCGTGCCAAAACTATGGTACTAGGCCTTACGTTGCGCGACCCATATGTCTTAGGGTCGCTAAGTGCTTTCAAGACCGGCTTAAACAGACGTTTGAACAGCCTAGGACTGAGTTCAGAGCTCGATCAGAGCTTCTGAAACTCAAGCAAGGCAAGCGTGGTGTTCATGCTTATGCCCAGAACATACGACTCTTAGCGAGTTGTATCACGAACAACCCAGTTCATGAACACACGTTAGTTACGGTGTTCATGCAAGGTCTTACGGATAGTCCCGTAAAGATCCACCTGTTCCGCTTGAAACTGGATACGCTTGAAGAAACAATATTGGTGCGGAACAGGAGGACTTTAGCTTGAGACAGGCTCAATCTAGTTCGTCATCGTATCGTCCTCCAAGACGACACGAGCTTGGAGGTCCAGAACCTATGGATCTTGAAAGCGAGAAAAGTTTATTTTCGAAAACTGCAGAAATGCAATCGTGCCAAAACTAGGACACTACGCTCATGACTGCAGTGCCCCACGCCCAGAACCGAGAGGTACTGAATGTTATTATGGACCGAATGCCAAAAATAGCAACGGTCGCGGGTCCGACGTTGTTGCGAAGTCGCAACAGCGAGGCAGACCGCCGAAAATAAAACGGTCGGAGTTAGTAGGGGCGCAACGCCCTACTGATCCAGCAACCTCAAGAGAATTTGCAAATCTCTTGACTAAAGTTGCTCCAGACACACAATCATTATGTGTCTCTGCACCTGGTGATGAGGTATCCCTCATCACCTTGAAGTTGAAAGTGACAAATGATTTGTCACTTAAAGCCCTAGTGGACTGCGGAGCGTCGAATAACTTTATTCGTCGCCAGTCACTAGAGGGTAGTAGGCTCAAATATATTGAGCGCGACATCCCTCCAACGAGGATGACGGTGCGTCTAGCGACAGGCGCATCGATAACAGTACTGAAACGCGTAGTAAATTTTACTTAACGTTAAAAAATTTACAGTAATATTATAATTTCATCGTACTCGATTTGGATGACATATTTTGATGTCATCCTAGGTTTACCTTGGCTCAGTAAATACGAGTTAAGGATCAGCTGGCAGCATCGATCCGTAAAGATGCCTACCACTTGTTCACCACATGGCCATCTGATGAACGTCTTGGAGCGTCCACAAGCGTGTGGATGTACTACGAGTGAGTTCGATGGCCTCACTTGTGGTACATTCGTTAGTACAACTGCACAAGATCACAGTGTGATTACCTATCACATTGTGGAGTCAGCTGACGGCGGCTGTGTTAATGCACAGGCATCGCCGAAGGTCCACCACTCGGAGAAGTCGAGTGGTTTGAGACAGGAATGTACGCCTGGCGGGCGACATGCAAGGAGTATACCGGTTGCCCTAAACGGACAAACGATGATCCTAGGTCTAGTAGAGAGTCGACCGTAGTGGACCCGACTGTGATAGCGCAATCACACTCGGAAGACGTTGAGGGAAGAGGTCTTCACGCATTTGAGGAGAAATCTCCTCAAATAGTTGAATAACTAGACTTCTATATTTCGAGGGATTAATCTCTCGGCAGCCTGTGGATAAATCCCAGGAAGAA